>NC_064641.1:238465875-238768905 GCF_023864345.2 Schistocerca serialis cubense | reverse complement strand
TGTTCCACCTTCTAAGTGTTCTGCCAATGAATCGGTGTCTTTGGTTGACTCTACCCACAAATTTATCTATGTGATCGTTCCAATTCAGGGTATCCCTATGTATTTAGTTGAATTTACAGCCTTCAGATTTGTGTGACTCATCCCGTAAACGAAATTTAGCGGATTTCTTTTAGTACTCGTGTGGATAACTTCACACTTTTCTTTACTCAGGGTCAATTGCCACTTTTCGCACCTTACAGATATCTTATCGTTTTGGTCATCTTATGACTTTACAAGACGGTAAATGACAGAATCATGCGCAATCAGTATAAGACGGCCAGTGAGATTGTCTCCTACGTCGTTTTTATAGATCAGGAACAATAGAGGCCCTTTAACACTTCTTTGGGGAATGCCGGATATTACTTCTGTTTTACTCGATGACTTTCTGTCTATTACTACGAACTGTGACCTTTCTGACAGGAAATCACGAATCCACTCACACAAATGAGACGATATTCCATAGGCAAGCAGTTTGGTTAGAAGACTCTTGTGAGCAACGATGTCGAAAGCCCTCTGGAAATCTAAAAATATGGTATCAATTTGACATCCCCTGACGATAGCACTTATTACTTCATAAGAATACGGAGCTAGTTGTGTTTCGCAAGAACGATATTTTCTGAATCCGTGCTGACTATGTGTCAATAAATTGTTTTCTTTGAGGTACTTCATAATGTTCGAATACAGTATATGTTCCAAATCCCTACTGCAAATCGACGTTAGTAATATGGGCATGTAATTCAGCAGATTACTCCTACTTCCATTTTCGGGTATTTGTGTGACTTGAGTAATTTTCCAGTCTTTAGGTACGGATCTTTCTGTAAGACAGCGGTTGTATATAATTGCTAAATATGGAGGTACTCTATCAGTATACTCTGAAAGGAGCCTGACTGGTATACAATCTGGACCGGAAGCATTGCTTTTATTAAGTGATTGAAGCTGCTTTACGACAACGTGGATATCTATCTCTGTTTCTCATCTTGACAGTTGTTTCGACTGGAACTCAGGAATATTTACTTCGTCTTCTTTGGCGACGGAGTTTCGGAAAATCGTGTTTAATAACTCTGCTTTAGTCACTGTCCTCAGTGACTTAACCGCAGTAAACGCGCAATGAAGGTATTGATACCGTCTTACCACCGCCCATGGTAGCTGAGTGGTCAGCGTGACAGACTGTCAATCCTAAGGGCCCGGGTTCGATTCCCGGCTGGGTCGGAGATTTTTCTCCACTCAGGGACTGGGTGTTGTGTTGTCCTAGTCATCATCATTTCATCCCCATCGACGCGCAGGTCGCCGAAGTGGCGTCAAATCGAAAGACCTGCACCAGGCGAACGGTCTACCCGACGGGAGGCCCTAACCACACGACATTTCATTACCACAGGAATCTCTTTGGGTTTTCTGCCAGCTTTCGAGACAGTGCTTCGTTGTGGAAATTATTGAAAGCCTTTCGCATTGAAGTACGCACTATATTTAGAACTTCTGCAAAACTTTGCCAATCTTGGCACGTTTTTTTTAGCTGTTTCTGCAACAGCGATCTGACCAGTTTTGTGTACCATGGGAGATCACTACCATCACTTATTAATTTATGTGGTATATATTTCTCAATTGCTGTCGACATTATCTCTCTGAAATTACTCCACAACTTTTCTACGCTTACATGATCAGATCGGAAGGAGTGCAGACTGTCTCTGAAAACGGTGTTAAGAGCATTTTTATCAGCTTTTTTTAAAATAGATATACCTGGCTTTTCTTTTTGATAGGTGTAGGTGTTACGGTATTCAGCCTAGCAGCAACTGTCTTGTGGTCGCTAATCACAGTATTCGTCACAATACTCACTATTTGTCCAGGATTAGTTGTTGCCAAGACTTCAAGTATGCTTTCGCAACCATTTACGCTTCGAGTGGGCTCATGAACTAACTGTTCAAAATAATTTTCTGAGAAAGCATTCAGTACAATTTCGGATGACGTTTTATGCCAAGGCTTAACAACTGGCCGGTTTTGAGCGCGAGTACTCGCGTCTGCTCAGGCACGCGCTCGCGAGCAGGTGCAAGGTCGCGGAGTAGGGTGAGAGGGGAGGGAGGAGAAATGCGCGCGCACGTTTGAATAGGGCCGCAGCGTGCCTATTAAATTCGCGCCGACTGTGTAACGTTTAAAGCACTACAATCAGCTCTAGCAGTTATTGCGCTGGTTAAGAATCATGTCAAGTCGCCGTTGTGTAACCCCAACCATGCTTTCGCAGTTCAACCTCCATTGGGAGGAATTGTATCTGTTCACAGAAAAAGATGGTGTTGCAAAATGTTTAGTACGTCACAAAACGCTGAATTCTTTCAGGAAATTTAATTTGCAGCGACATTATATGTCGTACCACGCGAAAGACTACGGAAGTGGAAAATGTGATGGACCAGATCGTGCACAGGAAGTTATTAAACTTAAAAGGAAGCTACCCGAAGAAGATCTGGACGACGAAGAAAAATTAACTGAGGCAGCTCTCAGAGTGAGTTGCAAAATTGCTTTGCTTTTAGCAAAATCCCTGCGCCCCTTCACTGATGGCGATTTAATAAAAGAATGTTTGGTAGTTGCAGCGGAACATATGTGTCCATCTCAAGTTTAACAGTTTCGTATTGTGCCATTATCTAACATGACCATTATGCGTCGTCTACAGGACATGGCAGACGACGTCCAGAGCCAGCTTGCAAATATCTGTAAAGATTTTATGGCGTATTCTCTAGCTCTGGACGAAAGTGTTGTTATCACTGGAACAGCGCAGCTTGCCATATTTATTAGAGGTGTTAATAGAGATCTTCAGGTGAGGGTGGAGCTCCTCGAAGTGGGAGCCATGAAGAACACTACTATCAGAGGTTATATTTTATGTAGTGTTGAAGAAAGTGTTGAAAATATAGGACTGTCGTGGGATTCTTTAGTTTCAGTGTGTACAGACGGTGTACCAGCGATGACAGAGAAAATATCAGGTTTCGTTGCGCTGTTGAAGGAGAAAATGCAAAAACTGACCATGCCGAATGCAGGGAAAAAATAAGGTTTCGTTGCGCTGTTGAAGGATAAAATGCAAAAACTGAGCGTGCTGAATGAAATAAGGGGCGTTCACTGTGTGACCCACTAGGAAAACTTATGTGCAAAGAGTATCACTCTAAAAAATGTGATGGTTGTTGTTGTTCGTACAATCAATTATATAAGGAAGCATGGACTACAACACAGGCAATTTAAAAGCTTTCTTGAGAGTGTAGAAAGCCAGTATGGTAGCCTTTCTTATTACAGCGAGGTCCGCTGACTTAGTCGTGGCGAATTATTAAATCGATTTTTTTGCCTATTAGATGAGATAAATGTGTTGATGGAAATAAATAACATGTGTGTTCCTGAATTGAAAGAGCCCTCATGGAAATGTGATCGCGCGTTCTTAGTAGATTTAACTAGCCATCTGAATGCTTTGAACATTTCACTACAATGTAAAGATCTGCTAATTACTCATTTCATAGATCGAATACGAGCTTTTAAAATGAAATTGACACTTTGTGTGAGTCAGCTGGAAACAGGAAATCTAGCTCATTTTCCTAAATTATCATCCATGAATGATGTTCACAAAGACTGTGAACGTCATTCACATAGTTCAGTAGCCTTTAAGGAAGAATCTGATCAACACTTTCAAGATCTGACAGCACTAGACAGAGATTTTGATCTGTTCGCCTCTCCATATCCAGCAAATATTGAAAAGATTCTTCCTGAGCTGCAACTAGAAATTATTGACCTGCAGTGTGACAGACAATACAGAGACAAATTTCAGAACAAGAAAAACATTTTGAATTCTACAGACACTTCCCTCAGATAGTTTTCCCCGTTTGCACAAACTGTCGGCTACAATAATATCTATGTTCGGTTCCACGTACGTTTGTGAACAACTGTTCTCTGCAATGAAATGTAACAAGACGCGCCTGAGAAATGCATTGTCTGATCGAAATTTAAACTGCACGCTGCGCCTACAATGCACAATAACAATTACTCCGAACATAAACGCAATTGTAAAGGACAAAAAGTACAAGATAACCGAGAATCCCACACTTCAGTGACACCTTTTATTGTGTAACAGTTCACAAATTAATACGAATGTAGAGGCATACCCTAAGCTAATAAAATTATGTGGCACGTGGACATTCTCCTTTATTTGTTTCATTTGGCGCATTAATAATTCGTGAGTGATATCCCTGCAGGTGGCCGCGGATTTACATTGACTGGCGGCAGCTGTTGTGTGCCCCACGTGACTCTCCCCACTTTCCGCTCTGGTCCAGTAGTGGGGGTAGCGTGCTCGCGCTGCTCCGTGCTCCCGTCTTGCTGCTCACAGCTTGCTCTGCGAGCACGTAATGTTGTGAAGCCCTGTTTTATGCCTGCCGCCGGCTTTAAACGTATACTTTTTCCAGCATATCGAAGGTAGATTAAAGTCACCACCGATTATAATTGTATATTTGAAATAAGATTCAAGTTTTCTTTGAACTGTTCAGCAACTATATCTTCTGAGGAGAGGCGTCTGTAAAACGACCCAGTTAATAGTTTAGTCCGACTGTCAAGTATAACCTCCGCCCATGCTATTTCGCAGGAACTACCTACTTCAATTTTACTACAAGGCAAACTATTTTTGACAGCAATAAATACCCCACCACCAATTGTATCTAAACTATCCTTCCTGAGCACAGTTAGATCATTAAAAAAAATTGCTGCTGAACTTATTTCCGGCTTTATCCAGCTTTCTGTACCTGTAACTATTTGAGCTTCAGTGATTTCTATTAGGGCTTGGAGCTCTAGTTCTTTCCCTACATAGTTACGACAATTTACTGCTACAAAAGCGATCGTTTCTACGACTAACTTACTGTGTTTTACCTGCCTCCTTTTAGACGGATGCCGTTTCTTTGGTTACCTCAGGCCCTCTAACCTAATAAACCACCCAGTTCCTTCCACACAGCCCCTGCTACCCATGTAGCCGCTTCCTGTGTGTAGTGGACTCCTGACCTATACCGGACCCTGGAAACCCATTTCGCGAGTCAAGGAATCTGCAGCCTACATGGTCACAGAACCACGAGCCTCTGATTCAGACCCTCCACTTGGCTCTGCACCAAAGGACCACAGTCGGTTCTACCGACGATGCTGCAGATGGTAAACACCTTCTTAATCTCAGAAGCAAGACCGGCTGTCTTTACCATTTCCACTAGCCAACCAAAACCAGAGACAATCCCCTCTGATCCAAAGCGACATACCTTATTGGTACCGTACATGAGCCAACACCTGCAGTTGGCTGCACTTTGTACTCTTCATGGCAGCCAGGAGCATCCCTTCCACATCCAGAATGACTCCCCCCGGTATCCACTCTGGCTTCCTTCCCCTCTTTGGCAGCCATGTTCGTAAGGGGCCCCATTACTCGCCTGATGTTGGAGCTCCCAGCTACCAGGAAACCCACCCTCTGTGAACGTCCAGACCTTGCGGGTCGAGAAGCTTCCTCTGGAACGGGGTGGATGACTGCATCCAGCTCAGAGACATCGTCAGCCACAGATAATGCCCGAACACTGTTAATAAAATGAACTGGGGAGGCCCTACGATCGACACATCGATAAGTTTTTCGATGTCTGCCAGACTTCGGAATGATCTCCCACCCGACTACAGGTGAGAGGTCAACCTCAGCGCAGGAAGTACGCGGGGCGACCACAGCAGTGGACTGAACGGGGTATATGTGGGATGTGTTCGACGTCTCTCGCATCCCCGCGTCCAACCCCTAACAGTGATGCTCCTTCGCAGCAGCCTCAAGCTGTGTGACGGAAGCCAACGCAGCCTGAAGCTGTGAACGAATGGTAGCCAACTCAGCTCGCATCGGTACGCAGTAATCACAGTTCCTACCCATTACTGCATTCGCTCCCGTTTGAAGCTCGTAGAAATATACAACAAACGATCGGTATATTCGGCTTATTAGCAGCAGGAATTCGAAGTGCTCTCTCACTAACAGTCTAAACAACACTGAGCTACACAAACAAAAAAAAAAAAAGAAACAAAAGACTGTAAGGTCAGAGTTCAGTATAAGGGTCCATAACAACGGCTGTATGTTACACTACACTGTTATTAAAATAACAGCAAATGAAGAAATCCTAACTTCTGATCTAGGAATCTGAAACCAATACTTCCATAAATGGGAGTAACAACCCAATGCAAATAAAATAAAAGTTACCTCTTTTGAGCTGTCGAATGGATTGGCACCCAGGGACCTCGATGTCTGTTTTGAGGGGGACGAACGTATTTACTACATGCATATAACATACATTTGGATCACATTACACTGGAGACTTTGTTTTAGCGAGCACTTGACATGAACTTTTGCTAATCTCAGAAGCAGAGATAACATCCTACAGATGCTCTGTGGCACTACCTCGGGATCATCAGCGGACACTTTTCTAGTATCCGTACTCTCCATACTCAACAGCAGAGTACAGTACGCCTGTCTCGCTTAACAGCCATTTGCGAAAAAGATAGATGTATTGGTTACGATGCCATCCATGCGCATTGTCAGTGGATCAACACGATCCACTCCCAGATACTGGATACCTACCTTCAGTCAAAATTTCACGTTCTGATGTCAGGCGGAAGAGTGCAGTACTATGTGAATACCAGAAGATTATTGTTAAATTCCATCTTCCAATAGTGAATGATGTTCTCCCCATGAAGTGAAAACGGTCAAGATCAAGACATCCTACTCTTATGAGAGCAACATTCTTGCTGAAAGTATTCATGCCATCTATGTATGGAAAGACTATTGACAACGTAACTGTCCTCCACAATGTCTGAAACCATCATGTATCCAGGAGGTGAAACCTGGATTTGATCAACCTCGGGCAATTTGGACTACTCTCAGTCACGTCCAAATGGGCCATGGAATATGGGACCACACTCTTTACAAGTGTGGCCAGTCTTGTTCACCAACTTGTGACTGTGGTGCTGAACGACAGATGTATGAAACTCTTTGGTGTGACGTCATAAGCGAGTGACTGCGTGTGACATCGCTCTCTAAGTTTTTATTTATTTTTAGGTTTCAGATACATATTTTAACGGTTTTTGTGATATTATTTACTATATAAGTGACTTATTAGTGGTGTCTTCATTCACCTCTGCCTTTCTTGTGTTGTGACCTGATATTTGTGTGTGTTTCGTAACGAGCAACTTAAACTCTTACCTGTGTTTACATTCCGCGCTGACCAGTTGCAGCTGTAGTGACGCATCGAAAGCTAAGTACTAATTAATTGTGTGTGTATAGTGGTTTTATTTAGGAACTTTAGTAGTCTTCAACCAGTGTTCTTGGTGTTTTCTGGTGAAATAATTTCAGAAGAACCTTTTGGGAACTGTTTTCAGTTTCGTTACTGTGTCATTAGACGTTTGATTCTCTTTCTGTATTAGCCTTTTGTTATATTCTCATTTGTTGTTGATTAATACTGTTAATAATAGTAGTAACTTCCCTTGTAGAGCAAGTCTGTGATTATTGTAGTCAAGTTTTTAACATCTTCTTATTGTAGTAGTGGAACATAGATAAGTAGTTTTCTTGTTTCAATAAGTGTAAATTTTACCATGAGTGAGAAGTGTGGGCTTTGCCGTAGGTTCGTGAGTAGTGGATTGCGGTGTGAGACTTGTTCGAAGTATTTTCACGGGGGGGGGGGGGGGGGGGGAATGCAGTGGGGAAGCCACTGGGCATTCTGGTGAGATCCTCTCATGGAACTGCAGATTATGTAGCAAGAGTAAGTTGATAGAGGAGCAGGAGCGTAAGATCTGTGCCCTTCAGGTGCAGTTGAGAAACTCACAGGAGGAGGTAGTTAGGATGAGGAGGGAGAAGGTGGTTGGGGAATGGGAGCTGGCTGTTGGCAAGAGATCTGCTAGTAGAAGAAGATTTTCAGATAGTTTTACTATTGGTGTTTGCAATAGATATGACCAACTGTCAGTCTAGTGGAGAGGAATCTCTAGTAGCTGTAGATGTAGGAAGTATGCAGCAGACCTCAGCAGTTACAGTGGCTAGGACAGTTGCAAAGTCGAAGAGAAAGAAGAAGGTTCTGCTGTTAGGTAGTTCTCATGGTAGAGGTGTAGGCCAGCCTAATGCAGGATTGGCTCAGGTGACTGTTAACATAGGGGGGCTATGTAGGGATTTTACTAAAGAGGATCAGGTAGAGATTGTGGGTGGGGCTGGTAATATTATTGATAGGGATGGGGAGTATGACATAGATGGTGACCTGGAAAAGATAGCCACTCAGACTGGCAACACGAATGTGCATTTCGTGGAACTGTTTCAGCGTCACGATCGGCCTCATCTTAATACATGAGAGTTGGAGGAGGAGGAGGAGGAGATTAGTGTTTAACGTCCCATCGACAACGAGGTCATTAGAGACGGAGCGCAAGCTTGGGTGAGGCAAGGATGGGGAAGGAAATCGGCCGTGCCCTTTCAAAGGAACCATCCCGGCATTTGCATGAAGCGATTTAGGGAAATCACGGAAAACCTAAATCAGGATGGCCGGAGACGGGATTGAACCGTCGTCCTCCCGAATGCGAGTCCAGTGTGCTAACCACTGCGCCACCTCGCTCGGTCATGAGGGTTGGGGGTGCGCTGATGACAGAAAGCATGAGTCACATTTCAGTGGTGTCGGTGGAGTCTATCAGCAGGACGGGCTTCACTAGACATGGCCTGCACCTCAAGAGGTATGGGAAGGGGAGGTTGGCAAAGCTTATAGGTGACAACATAGGTGGGGTTGGTGGGATGACTCATGGGAAAATTCCTGCAGTAGTGGGTGTTAGAGCTGCACCTTTTTTAGATTGAAGTCAGCTGATAGGTATTCCTGCTTAAGGGAAGTCTCTCTAACAAATGAACCACTTTTGACAAAGCTTTGGTATATGAGTAATGAGGGAATTAGTATATTTCATCAAAATATACGACGTATTAAAGGTAAAGTTAGCGAACTGCTTATAGATGTTGACTCTGAAATTATTGGTATATCTGAACACTTCTTAATTAAAGAGATAATTCAGAGGCTTCCTTTACCAGGATACAGGTTGGCTGACAGCTTTTCTAGGAGCTCTTTGCGGTGTGGGTAGTAGCCATGTATGTGAAAAACGGCATCACATTTGAGTCAATTGATGTTTCAAAGTACTGCACTAAAAAGGTGTTTGAATGTTGTGCAGGTGTGGTTAAATTTAATGGAGCTAAACTTCTAACTGGTGTTATTTATAGATCCCCAGACTCCGACTTCACAACATTTTTGCTAAAGCTAGAGGTGGTTCTTGGTTCACTTTATAGGAAATACAAAAAGTTAATTATATGTGGTGACTTCAACATTAATTGTATAAGTGATTGTGCAAAGAAAAGGATGCTCGTAGACCTCCTTAATTCATATAAGCTTATGCAAACCGTATTCTTTCCAACGAGAGTGCAAGGGAACA
The DNA here is from genome assembly GCF_023864345.2 of Schistocerca serialis cubense. NCBI lineage: Eukaryota > Metazoa > Arthropoda > Insecta > Orthoptera > Acrididae > Schistocerca > Schistocerca serialis. Next base: position 238,759,413 of record NC_064641.1, on the reverse strand, counting down.
GCAGAACAACCATAGACAACATTTTTGTTCATTCCTCATTACTAGAAGGGCATTCTGTTAGCAAAAAGTTGAATGGCCTTTCAGATCATGATGCACAAATTTTAACTCTAAAAGATTTTTGTGCTGCAACACATGTTAAATATAGTTATCAACTGTTTAGGAAAGCTGATCCAGTTGCTGTAGAGACCTTTGTAAACCTTTTCAGGGAACAAGAGTGGCAAGATGTTTATACCGCTGATACAGTAGACGATAAATATAATGCTTTTCTCAAGACATTTCTCGTGCTCTTTGAAAGTTGCTTTCCGTTAGAACGTACAAAATAGGGTACTAGGACAAACAGGCAGCCTGGGTGGTTGATTAGAGGCATAAGAATATCTTGTAGAACAAAGTGGCAATTATATCAAAACGTTAGAAACAGTCAAAGTCTAAATGCAGCAGCCCATTACAAACAGTATTGTAAGGTGCTTAAAAACGTTATTAGGAAGGCAAAAGGTATGTGGTACGCAGATAGAATAGCTAAATCTCAGGATAAAATTAAAACCATATGGTCAGTCGTAAAGGAAGTGGCTGGTCTGCAGAGACAGGTCGAGGATATAGAATCAGTGCATAGTGGGAATGTCTGTGTTACTGATAAGTCGCATATATGTACACTATTTAATAATCACTTTCTGAATATAGCAGATGAACTAAATAGAAACCAAGTCCCAACAGGGAATCACATAGCGCTCTTAGAAAAAAGTGTTCCGAGACTGTTACCTGAAATGCTCCTCCCTGATACTGACAAGAGGGATATTGAGTTAATAATTAAATCACTAAAGACCAAGAACTCTCATGGATATGACGGGGTATCTAGCAGAATACTGAAGTATTGTTGTATGTATGTTAGCCCAGTACTTAGCCATATCTATAACTTTTCCTTTAGCAGTGGTCGGTTTCCTGACCGATTAAAGTACTCAGTAGTGAAGCCACTTTATAAAAAGGGAGACAGGGATAATGTTGACAATTTTAGACCTATTTCTATGCCATCGGTGTTTGCTAAAGTTATCGAGAAGGTTGTATATACAAGGTTACTGGAGCATTTAAATTCACATAATTTGCTGTCAAAAGTACAGTTTGGTTTTAGAAACTGTTAAACAACTGAAAATGCCATATTCTCTTTTCTCTGTAAGGTTCTGGACGGATTAAATAAAAGGTTGCGAACGCTAGGTGTTTTCTTTGATTTAACGAAGGCTTTTGACGGTGTTGACCACAAAATATTACTGCAGAAGTTGGACCATTATGGAGTAAGGGGAGTAGCTTATAATTGGTTCGCCTCTTAGTTTAAGAAGAGAAAGCAGAAGGTAATTCTCCGTAATATTGAGAGTGGTAGTGATGTTCAGTCCCAATGGGGCACTGTTAAGTGGGGCATTCCGCAAGGGTCGGTGCTGGGTCCACTGCTGTTTCTTATTTATTTAAATGATATGCCTTCTAGTATTACAGGTGATTCAAAAATATTTCTGTCTGCTGATGACACCAGCTTGGTACTGAAGGATCTTGTGTGTAATATTGAAATAGAATCAAATAATGTAGTTCATGAAATAAGTTTGTGGCTTGTGGATAATAATTTGATGCGAAATCACAGTAAGACTCGGTTTTTACAGTTTCTAACTCACAATTCAACATGAACCGATATTTTGATCAGACAGAATGGGCATATTATAAGCGAGACGGAACAGTTCAAGTTCCTAGGCGTTCGGATGGATAGTAAGCTGTTGCGGAAAGCCCACGTCCAGGATATTTTCATACAATTATGTCGTATTGTATTATTTTTTGGGGTAATTCGTCTGATTCAAAAAGAGTATTTTTGGCTCAAAAACGCGCTGTTCGAGCTATATGTGTAAGTTCGAGAACCTCTTGTCGACCCCTATTCAATAGTCTGAGAATTCTGACGTTGCTCTCACAGTATATATTTTCTTTAAAGTCGTTTGCTGTTAGCAATATTAGCCTATTCCCAAGAGTTAGCAGCTTTCATCAGTTAATACTAGGCAGAAATCAAATCAGCATGTGGAATGCACTTCCTTGACTCTTGTGCAGAAAGGAGTGCAGTATTCTGCTGCATCCATTTTCAATAAGCTACCACAAGAACTCAAAAATCTTAGCAGTAGCCCAAACTCTTTTAAGTCTAAACTGAAGAGATTCCTCATGGCTCACTCCTTCTATTCTGTCGAGGAACTCCTGGAACAGCTAAAAAATTAAGCGGGTTCCAGTGTTACATTGTTGATTTTCTTTATTTAAACTGAAGACTTATCGCCTGAATATGTTTTTTTATATTTCATTTTATCTGTTTCTAATATCGTGTTATAATTCCATGTATTGACTTGTTCCATGACCATGGAGACTTCTCCTTAATTTGGTCCCACGGAACAATAAATAAATAAATAAAATGATGTATGAACAAATTCCCCTCGTACCTACAGGGGTCGTCTCGAAGATTTCCTAACAGTGACGAATGGTGTGATAAATTCTACAGGGCAAATCTCCTAAAACTTACACCAGAAATACTGCGGATATGGGAAATGCTACTGAGGTGCGGTTTTCACAGAATGGATTGGTGGTCAGGGGCTCGTATTGTCAGCCAATATTGTAACGTTACTTAGAAAGTGTGCTTGTTGTGCAGACACACCCTTTTTAAATGGAACAATGCCTATTTACTTTAACAAACTAAAAGTAGGGCAAAATTAGAGTGTGAGTGGTGTTTGTTGAATGATTCTAGTTCGAGTAGTTCACGAGACACAGTATTCTGAAATGTTCCCACACCGACACCTGTACAATACCGGAGGTAGCACGCACTAAAGAACAACACAAGTGCGTAAAATAGTTATGTGGATGCTGACTAGTAACATCACAGGTTGTGCTAAAACTGACCACCGACCGTAGCAGTATACACCTCCAGTCTATGGAATGACAGACTCACACGTGCTAGCACTTCAGCGGAGATGTCCGAGCAGGCTGCAGCAATACGTCGTTGAATATCGTAGGGTGTAGTCGGTATGTTCTTCTAAATGGTGTCTTTAAGCTTTCAGCACTGAAAAACAAATCAAAATATCTATAGGCGTCAAATCCGGGGAACGGGCCGGCCAAGGTGCAGATCCTCTGCATCCAGTCCAACGATTTGGAAAGAATTTGTGAATATATACTGTATTATTTCTTGTAGTATGGGATGCAGAGCCATCATTTTCGTGCCACAGGTTCCTCCTAATCTGTAGACGATGGTCTGTTAGGAGGCTGCGATACTTGAGTGCGTTTAGTTTTCCATAAATGGAAACGGGCCTGTCAGCTGATGGTTCACAATTACACATCACACGTTTACACCCCATGGATGCTGCCGTTCAGCTTGACGATGCCGATGGGGACTGTCAGTAGGCCACTAGTGCATGTTTCGTCGGTTTTCCTGACCATGATTGGTAAATGTGACTTTATCACTAAACAATGTAGATGATACATCTGGTGTATCCTGTCTTAATGCCTACGTACAGAAGTTAACTCGCTTCTCACTGTGGTTTCCCTGCATCTCTTTATGGAGAGAGATGTGACTGGGATGGAACCTCTGTCGTCATACAATGCTTTGGACACTTCCCTGACTCATGTCACTTCCTCGTGCGATTGCACGGGAGCTAACGTGCGGATCAGCTGTAACAGTAGCAAGAACATTAATTTCCCCCTGTTCTGTCGTCACTTGATCCCTTCTTCTATGCTGTCCAGGTAAACATTACCACTTTCACGTATCTGTTTGAAGAAGCTGGTAAATAACTACCGAGATGGTCGACGTCTATTGGGACACCGCACAAGAACGAACTACATTTGTCATGCACTCTCCATATACCATGAGCATGTCGGCTTTTTCTGCATTAGTAGTCTCATCGTCTACTCAAGATCTAATACTTGGACGGTCACACACGAACTGACTAGCAAGTCGCAGTGCACTCAAGGAGCATACAAGCGCTCTGTAAGCAAACATAAGAACATCGCATTAGGGAACTAAGCAGGTTAAAAGGCAGATACAAGTCTCGGCGTGGAAACTTTTCAAGATACTATATCACGTAAACCATTCGCATTAGAGTCCTGCAGAAAACACCAATGACATTCTGATTTACCTTACTTTAAGTTTGGTAAAGTCAATATGCATTTTCTCATATAGAAAGGTGTATGTTTGCACAGAAAATACACTTTCTGATATTATTACAATCTAATTGGAAAATTTGGACATTTATGGTAAGGTCTTATGGGGCCAAACTGCTGAGGTCATCGGTCCCTAAGCTTACACACTACTTAATCTAACTTAAACTAACTTACGCTAAGGACGACACACACGACCATGCCCGAGAGAGGACTCGAACCTCCGAAGGTAGCAGCCGCGAGGACCGTGGCAAGAAGCCCAAGACCGCGCGGCTACCCCGCGCGGCACAATCTATTTATTGGCTAACAACACGAGCCCCTAACTACTGATCCGTTCTGTGAAACTTTGCTTATGTCTTGACCACACTTTTATTTTCTATCGATCTTATGTGTTTCGACCTTACATCATTGTCAAAGGCACTGCTATATCAGTCATACAAAAACATTAGATACATTGGATCACGTCAACATTTTCGAGGACGAGACAGGTGTGAACTCCAGTTTGCAATGCCTTTGAAAATGACGGGAAGTCGAAATGCGTAAGATTGATGAAAAGTAAAAGTGTGGCCAAGACATAAGTAAAGTTATTAAAAGTGCATCCAGATGGCCGCATCGTCTCATAGCATTTTCATTCAAACTGGATTCTGTGAAAACCTCTCGTCAGTGACACCTTTCATTTCCGCAATATTTGCGGTTCAAGTTTTAGGTGATTCACCCCGTATAGAAAACGTTGATATTTACCAACAGCTGGTGTCATTTGTATTGTATGATGCTGAGGACCTGTGCTGAAGTATTGGTATGTAGTAGTTTAGTATTCATTGTGTGTATAGCTATTTATGTGATTCGAACTTTTAATCTATTCAACGCGATATATAACTAAATATATGATTACATTTATTCGGCTGTCTTGCATGGTTTACTACCAATTCATTTTTGTTTTCCATATTTTATGGCATCTATGTATGCAGGCGGTGCATCACGCGTTGCACTGCAGTCCGTATGAAACCATTCCTCGGGCTATCTATTTCCAGTGGGATCCTCCACAGACAAAATGACTCTCCAAAGTTTCAATACTACTGAGAAGAAGGAAAGCCGCGACCTTTGCCCGGATGTTAGGTTAAGTTCGGTTTTCTGGTTCTTTAGACAACACTCGGTCGCGCTTAAAACAGAGGTCTTCGGCACACAAATGATCTGATGTGTTATAAAAAGCGCGCGTCCTAGGGTAATTTTCATCAATGAAGAGTGCTTTCAAGTCGTGTATCGTTACATTGGTTGAGAAATATTGCTTCGGGTAAATTCGGAACTTTGGATAGCCGTTATTACCCTTGAATCTAACACTCCTTTAGCATTTTTCACCGGCGACAAGTAAAAGGAGACAATATTGTTATAAAGTACTTTTGGTAATGTCAACAGTTATCTCGAATAGAAGATCGTACATCTATACAAAAGCAAACGAAGATCAGCAAAGTATGCAGAGACATTATTAACGTCACCTATAGAGTAACGAAACTCCGCATTGTGCATGTTGTCTTCATTAGTCGTTCACATAATTTGTAGTTGCTGAGTGTAGTGCAAACAGCATTCTCTCGAAAGTCATAATATAATCCGAACACTTCACTATTAATTTCGTAAACAATCATGGCGTACGTCCATACACGAACGAAAATTTCAAAGAACACTTCCTAGTGGACTACACTGTGATATCAAAGCGGTGCAAGGGCAAAGTTTAGGCAGCTGCCGCATGGACTCCAAGCACGACCGAACGCTGTGGCGGTCCAGGCGGCACCGCTCAGTTTTATGGCCAGGGTCGAAACTGCACTTGGGATGCGAAGCGCGGACCCCACGAGGAGGGAGGAGCATGAGATTAGTGTTTTACGTCCGTCGACAACGAGGTCATTAGAACGGAGCAAAATCTCGGGTGAGGGAAGGAAAGCGGCCTTGTCCTTTCGAAGGAAAAATAGCGGAATTTGCCTCAAGCGATTTAAGGAAATCACGAAAAGCCTAAATCAGGATGGCGGGACGCGGGTTTGAACCATCGTCCCCCCGAATGCGAGTCCACTGTGCTGATCACTGAGTACCCCGCTGGACCGCCACAGCGTTCGGTCGTGCTTGGAGTCCATGCGGCAGCTGCCTAAACTTTGCCCTTGCACCGCTTTGATATCACAGTGTAGTCCACTAGGAAGTGTTCTTTGAAATTTTCGTTCGTGTATGAAATCGTTATAGGTACAGAAAGCTGGCTTAAGCCAGAGATAAATTCTGCCGAAATTTTTACAAAGGTACAGACGGTGTTTAGAAAGGATAGATTGCATGCAACCGGTGGTGGAGTGTTCGTCGCTGTTAGTAGTAGTTTATCCTGTAGTGAAGTAGAAGTGGATAGTTCCTGTGAATTATTATGGGTGGAGGTTACACTAAACAACCGAACTAGGTTAATAATTGGCTCCTTTTACCGACCTCCCGACTCAGCAGCATTAGTGGCAGAACAACTGAGAGAAAATTTGGAATACATTTCACATAAATTTTCTCAGCATGTTATAGTCTTAGGTGGAGATTTCAATTTACCAGATATAGACTGGGACACTCAGATGTTTAGGACGGGTGGTAGGGACAGAGCATCGAGTGACATTATACTGAGTGCACTATCCGAAAATTACCTCGAGCAATTAAACAGAGAACCGACTCGTGGAGATAACATCTAGGACCTACTGATAACAAACAGACCCGAACTTTTCGACTCTGTATGTACAGAACAGGGAATCAGTGATCATAAGGCCGTTGCAGCATCCCTGAATATGGAAGTTAATAGGAATATAAAAAAAGGGAGGAAGGTTTATCTGTTTAGCAAGAGTAATAGAAGGCAGATTTCAGACTACCTAACAGATCAAAACGAAAATTTCTGTTCCGACACTGACAATGTTGAGTGTTTATGGAAAAAGTTCAAGGCAATCGTAAAATGCGTTTTAGACAGGTACGTGCCGAGTAAAACTGTGAGGGACGGGAAAAACCCACCGTGGTACAACAACAAAGTTAGGAAACTACTGCGAAAGCAAAGAGAGCTCCACTCCAAGTTTAAACGCAGCCAAAACCTCTCAGACAAACAGAAGCTAAACGATGTCAAAGTTAGCGTAAGGAGGGCTATGCGTGAAGCGTTCATTGAATTCGAAAGTAAAATTCTATGTACCGACTTGACAGAAAATCCTAGGAAGTTCTGGTCTTACGTTAAATCAGTAAGTGGCTCAAAACAGCATATCCAGACACTACGGGATGATGATGGCATTGAAACAGAGGATGACACGCGTAAAGCTGAAATACTAAACACCTTTTTCCAAAGCTGTTTCACAGAGGAAGACCGCACTGCAGTTCCTTTTCTAAATCCTCGCACAAACGAAAAAATGGCTGACATCGAAATAAGTGTCCAAGGAATAGAAAAGCAACTGGAATCACTCAATAGAGGGAAGTCCACTGGACCTGACGGGATACCAATTCGATTCTACACAGAGTACGCGAAAGAACTTGCCCCCCTTCTAACAGCCGTGTACCGCAAGTCTCTAGAGGAACGGAGGGTTCCAAGTGATTGGAAAAGAGCACAGATAGTCCCAGTCTTCAAGAAGGGTCGTCGAGCAGATGCGCAAAACTATAGACCTATATCTCTTACGTCGATCTCTTGTAGAATTTTAGAACATGTTTTTTGCTTGCGTATCATGTCATTTCTGGAAACCCAGAATCTACTATGTAGGAATCAACATGGATTCCGGAAACAGCGATCGTGTGAGACCCAACTCGCCTTATTTGTTCATGAGACCCAGAAAATATTAGATACAGGCTCCCAGGTAGATGCTATTTTTCTTGACTTCCGGAAGGCGTTCGATACAGTTCCGCACTGTCGCCTGATAAACAAAGTAAGAGCCTACGGAATATCAGACCAGCTGTGTGGCTGGATTGAAGAGTTTTTAGCAAACAGAACACAGCATTTTGTTATCAATGGAGAGACATCTACAGACGTTAAAGTAACCTCTGGCGTGCCACAGGGGAGTGTTATGGGACCATTGCTTTTCACAATATATATAAATGACCTAGTAGATAGTGTCGGAAATTCCATGCGGCTTTTCGCGGATGATGCTGTAGTATACAGAGAAGTTGCTGCATTAGAAAATTGTAGCGAAATACAGGAAGATCTGCAGCGGATAGGCACTTGGTGCAGGGAGTGGCAACTGACCCTTAACATAGACAAATGTAATGTATTGCGAATACATAGAAAGAAGGATCCTTTATTGTATGATTATATGATAGCGGGACAAACATTGGTAGCAGTTACTTCTGTAAAATATCTGGGAGTGTGCGTACGGAACGATTTGAAGTGGAATGATCATATAAAATTAATTGTTGGTAAGGCGGGTACCAGGTTGAGATTCATTGGGAGAGTGCTTAGAAAATGTAGTCCATCAACAAAGGAGGTGGCTTACAAAACACTCGTTCGACCTATACTTGAGTATTGCTCATCAGTGTGGGATCCGTACCAGGTCGGGTTGACGGAGGAGATAGAGAAGATCCAAAGAAGAGCGGCGCGTTTTGTCACCGGGTTATTTGGTAACCGTGATAGCGTTACGGAGATGTTTAATAAACTCAAGTGGCAGACTCTGCAAGAGAGGCGCTCTGCATCGCGGTGTAGCTTGCTCGCCAGGTTTCGAGAGGGTGCGTTTCTGGATGAGGTATCGAATATATTGCTTCCCCCTACTTATACCTCCCGAGGAGATCACGAATGTAAAATTAGAGATATTCGAGCGCGCACGGAGGCTTTCAGACAGTCGTTCTTCCCGCGAACCATACGCGACTGGAACAGGAAAGGGAGGTAATGACAGTGGCACGTAAAGTGCCCTCCGCCACACACCGTTGGGTGGCTTGCGGAGTATCAATGTAGATGTAGATGTAGATGTAGGTACGGACCCTCAAGTGTGTCAGGCAGGCTCCATTTCCCACAGCAGAGTGGGTTTTGATGTCTGAGGCGAAGGCTGAAGCCAACGAAAACTTGTTCTTACGCCTGCTAGTGCAGTTCACAAGAACAAGTCGTGAATCAGAATGAGATTTTAACTCTGTAGCAGAGTGTGCGCTGATAAGAAACTTCCTGGCAAACTACGAGAGGAAGTGCTCTACCATCTGAGCTACCCAAGCACGATTCACGCCCCGTCCTCACAGCTCTACTTCTGCCAGTACCTCGTCTCCTACCTTCCAAACTTTACATAAGCTCTTCTGCGAACCTTGCATAACTGGGTAGCTCAGATGGTAGAGCACTTTCCCGCGAAAGGCAAAGGTCCCGAGTTCGAGTCTCGGCCCGGCACATACTTCTAATCAGCCAGGAAGTTTCATAGTCGTGAATAATTGTGATGTTCGTGACCTACCACCTACATCCGATTTTGGCATCAAAAGAAGCTGCTTAATTGACTACAGTCCTAATAGGTGATATGAAATATTTTTACGTAATAAGTGATTATGAAGTAGATATTTTTTTGGTTCATTAAAATTTTCCCTCTCGAATCTCGTTCCACACGTAATATTAAACTGTACTTAACTTCAAGATTGTGATATTCCAGGTAACCCGGAATAAATTATTAAATGACTTTCCTGTGAAAACCCGTATCAGTCAGTGTTTAGCAAAACTGACTAGAATCACTCTGAGCAACTTTTTAAAAAGACTTAAGCTCAGACTGCAAACATTCTGATTGTGATATGCATACGAAGAACTGGATATGTAGGCAGCAAGAACAACACGATTGAAGTCGTCTTTGAACACTCTTGTCCAAAATATTACAATCACCTAGAAGAACACAAATTCAGTATCATCTTTTATTTAACCATTGATAAACTCACAAAAACACAATGTTTCAAAATATCAAGAGAAACAGTAGCTGGTGTATTGATACAATCTTGCTGTGTATACAACGTCCAAAGTAGATTTTCGAACGGGATTAGACATAATTCATTTTTTACAGCAAAGCTTACAATTAGATGCTTGAGAAAAAAATAATCTGCACTGTCACTCTCCCCCCTCCCCCCCACCCTCACTCCCAACAGCCAGTTGCTTCCACGGTTTATAGAAAGTCGCAGATCATACCATACTTCAGACTAGTAGACCAGGACGCTGGCCAAAGTTTACAATACTGCAGCTACACAAGATCATGATTTTAAATCCCCGCATTCCGGTTTGTTTCAGAAGACAGAACTAAACTGACAGATAACAGTGCAGTACATAAAATATCGTGTATCGGGTGTTGTCACTTTCGTACTGGTTAATTTACCACACCCATAGCAAATTGATTACCTGCACAGGAGTGTTGATGGCGGATTTAAGAATCTGCGTCTACATTTGCTGAAGATTTACAGAGTGAATGTTAAAGCAGTCGCATTTAGACATCCTCCATTCCTAAAACAAAGGGCGATAAGTGACTGTTTGCGAAGGCACTCAGATCAACAAACATTTGACACGTGGAATTCTTAAGAATGAAGATAAGTTTGAACTTAGCCTAAGTATGTCAGTTCTCTATACTTTTCATATGCTCTCATCCTTTTCATTTTGTATTTATTCATAAAGATATTGAATACACTCTAAATTGCTTACTATTTAGCTGCGTTACCAAATTCACATATTTCTGTATTAAAATATCTGAAAGGTTTATGTTTTATTTTTAATATTAACAGTTTGTTAAAACTTCCGATTATGTTGTAACATGATACCCATAAGCAGAAATTAACTCTCTCTCTAATTTAGAATGTAAATAACCAGACATCACGAAAAGTGAGGTTGATGACATTATGATGTGCCGAGAGTGTTTGCATTGCTACATTGGACAGATTGGAACGTCAGTCTGCACACTTTGGGTCACACTACCCAAACAAGCCCGCCCCCCTCCCGCCCCCCCGCGCATCCCATACTACTTTACTACTTTCATATTTTGGATTTACTAAACGGAACTCTTTTATAGACTTCTATCGCACATTTTATTATTACTTTATGACATAGGTTTCAGGTTATGAGCACATTTCCTAGTACGTAGCTGATCCCAAAAATGAGAATACAGCGAAAATAAATATTTCAACTTTCTAAGATATCGGTTCTTGACTTAAGGATGAATCTAACTTCTCTGACCACCAGCCTCTACGGACGTCTATGAGCCTAGTGCAGACTGACGTTCCAATCTGTCCAATGTAGCAATGCAAACACTCTCGGCACATAATGTCATCAACCTCACTTTTCGTGATGTCTGGTTATTTACATTCTAAATTAGAGAGAGAGTTAATTTCTGCTTATGGGGCACAAAAAAGCATTGAGAAGCTCTTTCCATATAAAATGTTATTTATCCTGTTTTATGATTTACGTGTAAAAGGTGAACTGCACAATTAGCTTTTCGATTTACCTTTTTTTTCTAATGGCACAATAGGAATCTTGTTTGCTTCTTCAATTTTTATTAAGAATATTGTCAGTAAAGTTGAAATTCATTATTAGTGGTTACTGTTTTATGCTGTTGATTCCCTGTCATAGTCTCCTTGAGACATGTGTAAAGGAAGGAGTCGGTGTATCATATGGTGTAATACTGGATGTTTGTAGGCTGTAGCATGTTGAGAGGAAGCTGTGATGAACGTGTCGGTAGTGGAGGCTCTTCTGTAAATTTTAAATTTATGGTTGCTGTTTTCTGTCTTTAAGCTGATACTCCATATTGATCACTAAGCGCCGGCCGATGTGGGCGTGCGGTTCTAGGCGCTTCAGTTCGGAACCGCGCTGCTGCTACGGTCGCAGGTTCGAATCCTGCCTCGGGGATGGATGTGTGCGATGTCCTTAGGTTAGTTAGGTTTAAGTAGCTCTGAGTCTAGGGGACTCATATCCTCAGATGTTAAGTCCCAAAGTGCTGAGAGCCATTTGAACCATTTGATCACTAATTATTTTTCATGAACTTGTGGAGTTTTTTAGCGGAATCTTTCCACATTCAGAGAATATCATCGACATATATGTACCAATACATATAACCTCTTGTCAATGGTTCACTCTTAAGATAATGAATCTTCCACTTGTCCATGAACATTTGTGCTGGTAAGGTATCAGGACGAGCCCATTGCCAAATCATCTACTTGTTTATAATAACTACTTTGGAGCAGAATTAATTTTATTTAAATAACATTCCACTGTAATAACTAGGCACAACTCTTCTTCTGGATTAATGTTGTATGAAAACAATAGTTGTGGTTGTTGTTGATGTTGTTGTGGTCTTCAGTCCAGAGACTGGTTTGATGCAGCTCTCATTGCTACTCTATCCTGTGCAAGCTTCTTCATCTCCCAGTACCTACTACAACCTACATCCTTCTAAATCTGTTTAGTTTACTCATCCCTTGGTCTCCCTCTAAGATTTTTACCCTCCACGCTGCCCTCCAATACTAAATTGGTGATCCGTTGATGCCTCAGAATATGCCCTACCAACCGATCCCTTCTTCTAGTCAAATTGTGCCACAATATTTCTCTTCTCTCCAATTCTATTCAATACCTCCTCATAACCAATAGATTGTGGTCAGAGTCCACATCTGCGCCTGGAAATGTCTTACTATTTTAAACCCTGAATCTCTGTCTTACCATTATACAATCTGATACCTTCCAGTATCTCCAGGCTTCTTCCATGTATACAACCTTCTTTCATGATTCTTGAACCAAGTGTTAGCTATGATTAAGTTATGCTGTGTTAAAAATTCTATCAGGCGGGTTCCTCTTTCATTCCTTACCCCCATTACATATTCACCTACTACGTTTCCTTCTCTTCCTTTTCCTACTGTCGAGTTCCAGTCACCCATGACTATTAAATTTCTGTCTCCCTTCACTATCTGAATAATTTATTTTATCTCATCATACATTTCATCAATCTCTTCGTCTTCTGCGGAGCTAGTTGGCATATAAACTTGTACTATTGTGGTATGTGTGGGCTTCGTATCTATCTTGGTCAGAATAATGCGTTCACTGTGCTGTTTGTAACGTCTTACCCGCATTCCTATTTTCCTATTCATTATTAAACCTACTCCAGCATTATCCCTATTTGAGTTTGTGTTTATGACCCTGTATTGACCTGACCAAAAGTCTTGTTTCTCCTGCCACCGAACATCGCTAATTCACACTATGTCTAACTTTAACCTATCCATTTCCCTTTTTAAATTTTCTAACCTACCTGTCCGATTAAGGGATCCGACATTCCACGCTCCGATCCGTCGAACGCCAGTTTTCTATCTCCTGATAACAACGTCCTCCTGAGTTGTCCCTGCCCGGAGATCCGAATGGGGGACTATTTTACCTCCGGAATATTTTACCCAAGAGGATGACATCATCATTTATCCATACAGTAAAGCTGCATGCCCTCGGGAAGAAATTACGGCTTTAGTTTCCCCTTGCTTTCAGCCGTTCGCAGTACCAGCACAGGAAGGCCGTTTTGGTTAGTGTTACAAGGCCAGATCAGTCAATCATCCAGACTGTTGCACCTGCAACTACTGAAAAGGCTGCTGCCCCTTTTCAGGAACCACAAGTTTGTCTGGCCTCTCAAAAGATACCTCTCCGTTGTGGTAGCACCTACGGTACGGCTATCTGCGTGCCTCAGCGATACAGATAAATAGTTGTGGTACATTATCTGTAACATCTTTGACAACAATGCTTGAGATAAAGCTCTGTACATCAAAAGAGACTAATTTGGTATTTCTTGGAATCTTAACACCTGGAAATTTGGTAACGAAAATCAAACAGTTCTTAATGCTAGGTTTTCTGTGAAGTTCAATTTTTTCCTGAAGCTGATGTTGATCTTATATTTACTTGTGATTATCGTGAACATCCTCAGCTACATTACAGCCGTAGTGTCAGAGATGAATTAAACTATGTGAATTTTTAACAGACCTTTGTTACACGATATATTAAGGATTGACGTCCGGTCGACTACGAGGTCTGTAGAGACGGGGCACAATCCGTTAGTGGGGTATGACTGGGCAGGAAAGCAGCGATCTCTTTTGAAGGAACCATCTTGACAGCTGTCTAAAGCGATTTATGGAAGGCGTGGAAAACCAAAATCTGGGCGGGTGGACGGATATGTGAACCGGCGTCCTCCAGTATATGTGTTCAGTGTGCTGCAGCTGTGCCACCTCGCTCGGATCGAAACATCTACACTAATTTTTTAATTCCTGTGCCCAACGAATTCCTTTTCCGACTGGCGATGGTATAATGAGTAGAAAAATCGGGTGAAACTTCAACCATTTGTACACTGGAGCACTGTTATTAATGAAACAGTGAACATACGTCGAGCGGGTTGGAGAACTGACTGCAGTGATTTGCTTGGAAGTCTACAAACATTAATTTTAGCTGCAGCGTGTCCTGTGACGCTTCGTCAGCCGCCGGCACGTGGCTCTGTTGTGGCTGCAGGCGAGCGTTCCGCTGCGGGAAGTTGCGACGTCTGCCTGACACGAGTGCCGGCCTCCTGTGATGTGGCGTGTCAGCCGCCTGCGCACACTTGATGTGACGGCCGCGCTTGCGACAGGTGCCTCTCTTTACGACGAAACGGCTCATTAGCATGCGCCGGCGGTTTCGCAGCAGCGGGTTAGTAGTGGAGCTTCATTACTTGGCTCTAACGTGTTCCGCACGTGCCAGCCTCGGAAGAGGATGTCTGCTGGGCGAGCGGAAAATCTGCCAAGACGAACGCATGGGTCACAGCTGGACAGATTCGATGTCAGTGCCTTGTCACTCACACGCCGCGCGTGCTACTAACTCGCGCCATGTTGTACTCCAAGCTAGAATACAGATACACTCCTGGAAATGGAAAACAGAACACATTGACACCGGTGTGTCAGACCCACCATACTTGCTCCGGACACTGCGAAAGGGCTGTACAAGCAATGATCACACGCACGGCACAGCGGACACACCAGGAACCGCGGTGTTGGCCGTCGAATGGCGCTAGCTGCGCAGCATTTGTACACCGCCGCCGTCAGTGTCAGCCAGTTTGCCGTGGCATACGGAGCTCCATCGCAGTCTTTAACACTGGTAGCATGCCGCGACAGCGTGGACGTGAACCGTATGTGCAGTTGACGGACTTTGAGCGAGGGCGTATAGTGGGCATGCGGGAGGCTGGGTGGACGTACCGCCGAATTGATCAACACGTGGGGCGTGAGGTCTCCACAGTACATCGATGTTGTCGCCAGTGGTCGGCGGAAGGTGCACGTGCCCGTCGACCTGGGACCGGACCGCAGCGACGCACGGATGCACGCCAAGACCGTAGGATCCTACGCAGTGCCGTAGGGGACCGCACCGCCACTTCCCAGCAAATTAGGGACACTGTTGCTCCTGGGGTATCGGCGAGGACCATTCGCAACTGTCTCCATGAAGCTGGGCTACGGTCCCGCACACCGTTAGGCCGTCTTCCGCTCACGCCCCAACATCGTGCAGCCCGCCTCCAGTGGTGTCGCGACAGGCGTGAATGGAGGGACGAATGGAGACGTGTCGTCTTCAGCGATGAGAGTCGCTTCTGCCTTGGTGCCAATGATGGTCGTATGCGTGTTTGGCGCCGTGCAGGTGAGCGCCACAATCAGGACTGCATACGACCGAGGCACACAGGGCCAACACCCGGCATCATGGTGTGGGGAGCGATCTCCTACACTGGCCGTACACCACTGGTGATCGTCGAGGGGACACCGAATAGTACACGGTACATCCAAACCGTCATCAAACCCATCGTTCTACCATTCCTAGACCGGCAAGGGAACTTGCTGTTCCAACAGGACAATGCACGTCCGCATGTATCCCGTGCCACCCAACGTGCTCTAGAAGGTGTAAGTCAACTACCCTGGCCAGCAAGATCTCCGGATCTGTCCCCCATTGAGCATGTTTGGGACTGGATGAAGCGTCGTCTCACGCGGTCTGCACGTCCAGCACGAACGCTGGTCCAACTGAGGCGCCAGGTGGAAATGGCATGGCAAGCCGTTCCACAGGACTACATCCAGCATCTCTACGATCGTCTCCATGGGAGAATAGCAGCCTGCATTGCTGCGAAAGGTGGATATACACTGTACTAGTGCCGACATTGTGCATGCTCTGTTGCCTGTGTCTATGTGACTGTGGGTCTGTCAGTGTGATCATGTGATGTATCTGACCCCAGGAATGTGTCAATAAAGTTTCCCCTTCCTGGGACAATGAATTCACGGTGTTCTTATTTCAGTTTCCAGGAGTGTACAATGCTATCTTAGCCACCGATGACTGTGTCTAAGATTTGCCGTCAAGCTGACTCACAGTGAAGGCATCCACGAAATCATTTCTTCGTGGTTTTTATCTCCCAACCCAGAAAATTAATTGTGGGCAGGTCACTTCTCTCAAACCTAAATAGTGAATTTACATGGGTGCGATTTGAGGTGGATAAAGTGATTACTGGCCCTAAGTGTAGATTACCATAGTAAGTAGCTTGTATCTGGAAGGTACGTGATAAAAACAGTCTGTCGTTGTCCAGTTTACACTGAGGCGACAAAAACTGTGGGATACCTCCCAATACAGTGTCGACCCTCCTTTTTCTCGGCGTAGCGCAGCGGTGGCATAGATTCAACATGTCGTTGAAAGTCCACTTCAGAAATATTGAGCCATGCTTCCTATATGTTGTTATTGTTGTGGTCTTCAGTCCAGAGACTGGTTTGATGCAGCTCTCCATGCTACTCTATCCTGTGCAAGCTTCTTCATCTCCCAGTACTTACCGCAACCTACATCCTTCTGAATCTGCTTGGTGTATTCATCTCTTGGCCTCCCTCTACGATTTTTACCCTCCACACTGCCCTCCAATACTAAACTGGTGATCCCGTAATGCCTCAGAACATGTCCTACCAACCGATCCCTTCTTCTAGTCAAGTCGTGCCACAAACTCCTCATTAATTATGTGATCTACCCATCCAATCTTCAGCATTCTTCTGTAGCACCACATTTCTAAAGCTTCTATTCTCTTCTTGTCCGAACTATTTATCGTCCACTTTTCACTCCCGTACATGGTTACACTCATACAAATACTTTCAGAATCGACTTCCTGACACTTAAATCTATACTCGTTAACAAATTTCTCTTCTTCAGAAACGCTTTCCTTGCTATTGCCAGTCTACATTTTATATCCTCTCTACTTCGACCATAATCAGTTATTTTGCTCCCCAAATAGCAGAACTCATTTACTACTTTAAGTGTCTCGTTTCCTAATCTAACTCCCTCAGCATCACCCGACTTAATTCGACTACAGTCCATTATTCTCGTTTTGCTTTTGTTGATGTTCATCTTATATCCTCCTTTGAAGACACTGTCCATTCCATTCAACTGCCCTTCGAAGTCCTTTGCTGTCTCTGACAGAATTACAATGTCATCGGCGAACCTCAAAGTTTTTATTTATTCTCCATGGATTTTAATTCCTACCCCGAATTTTTCTTTTGTGTCCTTCACTGCTTGCTCTATAGCAGTCAATAATTGCCAAATTGCTGACGGTGCATGATATTGTGCAAGAAATCACATGTCGATCATGTCCCATAAATGTTCGAGGGGATTAATGTTGGCCGATGTAGGTGGACAAATACTTCTCTCGAAATGTCAAGAACGTTCTTCAAACAAAGCGATAACTATTTTGGCCAGGTGACATGTTGTGTGGGAACATGAAGTCGATGAATGACTGCAAATGGTCTCCAGGTAGCCTAAAATAACTACTTCCAATCAATGAACTGTTCAGCTGGCCCAGAGGACTTAACCCACTCCATGTAAACACAACCCATTATGGGCCACCACCAGTTTGCACAGTGGTTTGTTGACAACATGGGCTGATGGGTTCGTGGGGTCTGCGCTACACTGGAACTCTACCGTCAGCTCTTAGCATCTGAAATCGGGAGTCATCTGACCAGGCCACAATTTTCCAATCCTCTAGGGCCCGGCTGATATCATCACGATCCAAGGACAGGTGCTACAGGCGATGGCGTGGTGTTAGCAAAGCCCATTAACGCCAAACTTCGCCGCACTGTCCTACCGGGTATATTCGTCGTACAACCCACATAGGTTCATGCAGTGTTGTTTGTCTGTTGGCAGTGACAACTCTAGGCAAACGCAGTTGCTCTCCGTAGTTAAGTGCAGGACGTCTGTCGCTGCGTTTTCCATGGTGACAGCTAATGCCTGAAATTTGGTATTCTCGGCACAGTCTTGACACAGTGTATCTCAGAATATTGAATTGCTTAACAATTTTCGAAAAGGAATGTCCCATGTGTCTAGCTCCAACTACCATTCCGCGTTCAGAGTCTGTAAATTCCCGACGTGGAACAGTACTCACGTTCGAAACCTTTTCACATGAATCAGCTGAGTGCTAATCGCGGCTCGGCCAATGCACTGCTCTTTTACGCCTTGTTTACGTTATAGTACATCCACCTATACATATAGCTATACCGTGACTTTTGTCACCTCAGCGTATTATATTAAAATTTTGATTGTGGTCACTCATGACGAAAAAAGAGACTATAATACAAATGACAGATTTTTTCAGTGTGAACTACTAGTTTTCATTACTATGGGTAGCAGAGTTACTGGGTTATCTTACAAAAGTCGCACCTCGTTCAATCAAATCACGATCTGGGACTATCATATAATCTCACAAAATTCTAAATGGCAAAACAGTGACTACAAGCCTGGCGACGGGGTTAATCAGATCATACATTCGACATATGAACTCGTATTTTGAACCTCAGACCGTAAAACATATGAAACTCCTCAAGCACGGAACAAAATTACCTGACTCACCAACGCCGCTTTTAACGCTCACCGTAAAAATTCCTCGTGCGCCGAGATGAACACCGCCCGAGTGGAGATGGCTGTTCAGAGAAGACGAGGGCAAGTCGTCATGTCAGGGACACCATTCCCTAGTCGTCGCTAAAGATGCGCTGCTCTCTGCTCTCGACTGAGGTCTACAACCGAAATCTAATCCAGGCTGCTGTCGACTGGGTTCCCGGACCGAATCTATTGACTTTGTCTTTACTTTACCCTCCTGAGCTATTTTTGTTGCCAACAGCAAAATTAGACAACACTGCAGCCCAATAGTTAGATTTTCCTCCAGAACGCAGAGTCCCATCAACAGAGCGAATCGCTTACTGACCCCAATCCTAGTTCAAAAGGAAAAGCCAAGCAGTACATGGATGAGTCAGTTTCGAGAAATCTTTATCACATTAATTTTCACCTAACAACCTCTTGTGAAATAAGGAAATTCATTGAAACTATGAAAAAAAAATTCTGTGGGAGTAGATGACATATCTAACAAGACATTAAACAATGTACAGCAGTTGCACCTGATGTTCTGAGGCACATACGTAATGCATAACTAACTCAAGGTATTTTCCCAGACCGGTTAAAATATGTCATTGTCAGGCCTCTCTACAAAAAAAGGCGACACCACAGATGTCAACAATTACAGGCCAGTACCTTTGTTTACAGCATTTTCAAAAACTCTCGAGAAAGTGAAGTGTTCAGGAGTGGTCACCCATCTCAACAGTAATCCGATACTTAGTGAATCTCAGTTCGGATTTCAACAATGCTGTTCCACTGAAGCAGCAATACACAATTTCATTGCCCACATAATACAGTCCTTAAATCGTAAAATGTCACCGACAGGAATTTTCTGTGACTTCTCCAAAGCATTTGTGAACTATGACATTACATTACAGAAATTATAATTCTGTGGTATAATTGGGTAAGCATATGAGTGGTTTCAGGAAGTAGGAAGTTTCCTTATATGCTTCAAGTGATTTAAGGAACTTTGCCACTCCATCTAACTGGGGTGAAATTACATTAGGTATTCCACAGGGTTCGATCATGTGTCCCCTTATGTTCTTGATGTATGTGAATGACCTCCCGTCTTATCTGTAACAAGAAGCTAAACTGAAACTGTTTGCGGATGCTACAAGCATCATTATTAATCCAGTAATAGAAACTCTAGTAGAAAATGTTACAAATAATGTCTTTAGAAAAGTTATTAATTTATTTTTCTTCGAATCGGCTTGATCTGAAATTTGAAAATTCACAGTACATTCAATTTCCTGCTGTAAAGAGGGAAGTTCCTTCAATAAATATAACACGTGAATAAAAGTCAATAGCCAGGGTAGAGCATACTAAGTTTTTGGGTCTACATATAGATGAGAATCTTAATTGGAAAATCCATGTTTTGGATCTCCTAAAGCCACTAGATTCAGAAAATTTTGCAACCAGAATAAATGCCAATTTCGAGGATATAGAAATTAGTAAGCTAACATACTTTAAATTCTACACTCTCTGATGTCGTACGGAATAATATTTTAGGGTTCTTCAATAAAATTCTTCAGGGTATCAGACCGCATCGTCATAATTTAAAATGCGCCAACGTTTCGGCCAGCGTTGCAGCTAGCCTTCATCAGGGCCTTACGTTAACTGCTAAATGAACACACTTGGTTCCTTAAATAGCTGCACCAGAAAATGGAAACAGAGAAGAATGGGATGCTGCCTTTTCTCGACGTGGAAGTTTATCGAAAACCTGAAGATAAACTTGGCCACAAAGTGTACAGGAAACCAACCAATACGGACAGGTACCTTCACGCCTCCTCCCACCATCACGCCACGCAGAAGAAGTCCGCCCTGCACACGCTAACGAAGAGAGCGTACAGGATAAGCGACGAAGAACATCTGAAGACAGAACTTGAACGCCTCAGGTCCATCTTCGGAACTAATGGCTATGGGAAGCAGATGATAGACAGCACCATGTCGACAAGGGAGAAGACTAATAGGGAAGAGGTGAAGGAGGCACAGAGCATTGCTGTGTTACCATATGTACAAGGGGTCACCGAACGTATTGGCAAAATTCTACGAAAAGCCGACATCAAACCAATTTTCCGAAGCAGAAACAAAATATCAGGCATGCTCGGTTCTACCAAGGATGTAGTTGACAAACTACACACAGCTGGCGTGTATGAAATTGGTTGTGCGTGTGGATTAGTCTACATAGGTGAGACGGGACGTCCGATTAGCACAAGGCTCTCTGAACATGAAAGATATATCCGCCTGAAACAACACACTAAGTCAGCAGTGGCGGAACACAGAGACGAGTGCGGGAAACCAATATTTTTTCAAGAAGCCCGCGTCCTGGCGAAACAGCCTCTCACTTTCAAAAGAAAGATTAGAGAGGCGATAGAAATAGCCAAAAGACCCGCCAACATGAATAGAGAGGACGGGTACAAGCTTCCGAGGTCTTGGCTGCCTGCAATAGCAGGGCTACGGAGCGGCGGCAGAGCCGTGGCGGCCCATGCCGGACCACCGAGCTACGGTGGACATTTCTCCTCAGTGCACCGAGTCGTGTTCTGTCTCCAGTTACCGCCGAGTCTACAAGCTGCAGTTTCGTCCGTCGTCTCCGGGATTTAGACTCCGTAGGCATCGTAGGCCAGCTCTGGACTCTACGTAGGTACCACTCAGAGGCACATTGGCTGGACTTTAATAGTTTAGAGGACTTGTAATAAGTTCCTACGTCTAATTGTGCTGAAAATTTCACAAGAAGCAGCATACTTTGACTATTAGTTCCTATGTAATAAATATCATTTTCATACTAATTGTTGGGAATCTTTCTGACTAAAGATAATCGATGCCGTCCTCTTGCATTTCCCACATTCACCAATTCTGTTCGTGTGTAACAGGGAATTTGGATCGAGGAGGGAGGCGTTACGGGATAAACCGCGCAGTTGTGTGAAGCGCTGTACCAAGGCGGCTTAGTGTCTAATTCACGCGCCTAGTAAGCAGGAGACCCGGGTTCGATTCCCGGCCTTGGTACACATTTCCATTCGCCGATTCAGCCTATGTACATAGAATTTTATTTGGTGTAACTGATGATCATAATCCACAAGAAGTACACAGGAAGGAAATTTCTTCAAAATCTCTAACGAATTTACACAATCTGACGCTAACAATGTGGGGAGATACCAAATTAAACTCTAAAGCAAAGACAAACGAAAAACAATCACCTGTTTTTTCTGAAATTGTGATCATTTGCCGTTGTGGCCGAGCGGTTCTAGGCGCTTCAGTCCGGAACCGCGCTGCTGCTACGGTCGCAGGTTCGAATCCTGCCTCGGGCATGGATGGTGTGCCGTCCTTAGGTTGGTTAGGCTTAAGTAGTTCTAAGTCTAGGGGACTGATGACCTCAGATGTTAAGTCCCACAGCGCTCAGAACCATATGAAGCATTTTTTGTGATCATTTGTTTGTCTGTACATGTACACCACATCTACCGATATCCGTCCCATTCGGATAATTTCTTAATGTCGTTTTTTTTCTTTTTTTTAATTGTCTTGTGTGTTTTTTTTACAAAAAAAGTGGATGTGGAGGAGAATGGAGAGAATAAGCAGGATGTAAAGAGCGTGTAATGAAAGAGTATTGTAAAGGGTTGGTGAGAGAAGATGTCTGCTGAAGGTTGTGAGAGAAAGGAAAAAGAAATGGTTGGGACATTCATTGAGAAGGGAGTGCCTGCTAGTAGATGCTTTGGAAGGAGTGGTTTGTGGGAGAAGACTGGGAGGAAGAAGGAGATACAAGATGATAGACGACATAAAAGGAAGAGGAAATTATGCAGACCTGAAGAGGATGGCAGAAGACCGGACAGCCTGGAGAACTACCATGTGAAAACCGGCCTTTAGGCAGAACACTGATGATGATGATGTCTTGTGTATTAAGAAAACAATAAATTCTTATCAGGCCAGCTAGTGAAGTCAAACCGAAATCGGTAACTCAAGTTTCGTACCCCAACAAGTGAGTAGTCAGCAGGTCAGAATATGGATAGACCTATTGCGGATTGCGTCACTTACATTACCCCAAAATCTGCAAAGCATGCGCCGCTCGGCACTAGGCGACGGTCGGGAAGCAAATAGCCATGAATCTTGGTTCTCCCTCATCGAATTTGTATCTTTCAAAAGACTAGTGGGCGTTGACAACATCCCACTCTTTCCGTACAAAACGCACATTAACGGAAATGAGTTTGGTGCCAACCTGGAGCAGTGTACCTGCAATTAGTCAGCTTTTTCGCGCCGAGTACTGTGGTGCTGGCGACACATTTAGCTGGATAAATGAATTTTTTTGGAACGAAAGCATCCGACATTGTGACAATGGCTGGGTGGCGCACAGCATCTCCTCTTAATATGTTAGTCTGGAAATGAGAATTTCAAGCTCAGTTATCCTCCGGGGATGCCAGAATTGTCACCAGCGCCTGCAAAAGCACAGAGCGGGCCACACCGCCACCGTCGCGAAACCTACCGTTCTCTCTGGAGAGACCCGCATCTCCTAACGATATTCACCGAGTGTCTCCTGCCGACAAACAGGAACCTGAGGACACACATCGATGTGGAGGAACGGGGGACACCTTCCAAGTAAGAAAAATGCTAGGCATTCCTCCCTAGCAAATATGCTAAAACTACGAAATAGAGGTAGGAAAATGAAACAGTTTTACTTAGCCATAAGTGACAGTAATGTCAAGTCTGCCACTAATTATGTCAACCTAGCGTATATGCCTTCACCGTAATTAACTGACCGGCATGTTTAAATATTGGCGGTTTAGTCATTCGATCGAAGATCTACATCTATACTGTGCATGTATCTGAACAGTGAGTTCCTGCGTTAAATAGTGTAGCACTATTTATTGGTGGCAGTACTGGCGCAAATGGCCTCACATACCATAGAGAAAAGTCGCAATAACCATTGGTACTTGCCAGTGGTATGGCACGTGGAACTAGTTGATGCATTCCGTTTGACAATAGTGCGCCTTTCAGAGAGGTGGGGAACCAACTTTTCAATAATAACGTTTGTTCACCTCAGAATCACACAGATGACCTGTACGTTCAGCAAGACAATGTGACAGTCACCTCCAGAGTCTAACAGAATTGTCTCCGACGTTGGAGTTGCCTGTGTGGCTACTGTACCACATGTCCTCGCCCACGAGACATCATCGAGGCGGAGCGCTTTTGATCTCTCTCTTTCCCTAACTCCAGTAATGGTTATAACTGTACAAAATTAACAAATACAAACTTTGAGTTAAAGTAAAATGACAGAGTAAGCCTAGCTTTGTGGATAGTACAGTATACTAACGAAATGCACATCACACAAGTCTATTCCTGAAATGGTTTCATATGAAGCATCTTATTCAAACTGAGTCTTCATATGTCCGTAGAAGTTCTTAATTTGAAAAGTAAACAGATGAACAATAATTTGAGTCTTCGTATGGAAATATAAGTCCTTAATTTTTACCTTGTTTAAACATGTATATCATCTATTTCAAGTAATTCGATATCAAATTGTGCTTGTATACATCGAATATGTAGCGTAAGGAGGGAAAACTCCTTACAGTTTCCTTTACCTTACTTTTGCGTTTTCTTGTGCATACCACTGTTATATGACATAGACCTGACGGGTCAGTTTGATCATGACCACGAAGTCCAGAATCAAGAATGTTTTTTCGAACTAAATGAAATACTATAACAAGAGAGTTGCTGGGAGTGGCAAGGTGCCAGGCCACAACAACAATACGCATCTTCCACAAAATACATTATCTAATAATAAACTTACATTTATATTTTTTTCTTTTAAGCATATGAAACTTAACAATTTGAGTTAAATGTAAGAAAACAAGCGGAGACTCAGTAATTGAAAACTGAGAAACATTCAGTCGATATCTGAAACACTTTAAGCGTGGACTTTAAGCGTGCCCTCCGCCACACACCGTTGGGTGGCTTGCGGAGTATAAATGTAGAACAAGAAATTAAGATGTCACAGCGTGAAATGCGGTCCTTACTAAAAAAAGAGCAAGAATGTTTCAGGTACCACATATTCCAAACGAAAATATATCAATAATCAAGACATGCACTCAGATCTGAAAGTCCAGCAAATCAAACAAGTAATGTACGATCATAGAATACAGGCGTTAGGTAAATCGGAAGAAGTCTCAAGCTGGCTTCATAAAAAATGTATAAATAGAACTCAAACGACAAAAATCCAAACGGGGCTTCAACTAAAATAATAAGCAATTAAATGACCCTGACTACAAAATTAAATCACACAAATGGAGCACAAACATTGATAAATTAAATGAACTGGCATCTAAACCCGCTAAACTAAGATGCCTGTAGGATGAACAACTCTTTAGCAACCTAAGTTAGCCACCAATAAAACATAAAATCTACACTCATGCCCATAAATTAAGGATAATGATGATGCGTGGTGAAACAACGCTCTCGTGGGCGGTTTGCGGGTTTAAATCCCCTCGGAGTATGACCATGCGGTGCATTTGACCTGCGCTCGTCGCACGATGGCTCTTGCAGCAGTCCACGTACGCAGAGGTGTGTTGGTGCATGTCAGAGTACGGTGCAGCGAGTAAGTGTGCACACGTTTTCAGATGTGCTAATGGTGATTGTGTGTTGAAAATGGCTCAAAGAACACATATTGATGACGTTATGAGGAGTAGAATACTAGGGCGACTGGAGGCTGGTCAAACACAGCAGGTCGTAGCACAGGCGCTCCGTGTGCCACAAAGTTTGATCTCCAGATTATGGCAACGATTCCAGCAGACAGGAAACGTGTCCAGGCGCTACAGTACGGGTCGTCCACAGTGTACAACACCACAAGAAGACCGATATCTGAGCGTCAGTGTCCGCAGACAGCCACGGAGTACTGCAAGTAGCCTTGCTCGGGACCTTACCGCAGCCACTGAATCAGTTGTCAACAGACATAGTTTATTCGCCCGGAGACCTGCACGGTGCATTCCACTGACCCCTGGTCACAGGAGAGCTCGTAAAGCCTGGTGTCAAGAACACAGTACATGGTCATTGGAACAGTGGTCCCAGGTTCACGGACGAGTCCAGGCTCAGTCCGGACAGTGATTCTCGCCGGGTTTTCATCTGGCGCGAACCTGGAACCACATACCAGCTCCTTAATGTCCTTGAAAGGGACCTGTATGGAGATCGTGGTTTGATGGTGTGGGGTGGGATTTTGTGATTGGTGTACGTAAACTCCTACATGTCTTTCACAGAGGAACTGTAACAGGTCAGGTGTATGGTGACGTCATCTTATACCAGTATGTCCGGCTTTTCAGAGGTGCAGTGGGTCCTACTTTCCTCCTGATGAATGATAACGCACGGCCCCATCGAGCTGCCATCGTGGAGGAGTACCTTGAAACAGAAGATATTAGGCGAATGGAGTGGCCTGCCTGTTCTCCAGACCTAAACCCCATCGAGGACGTCTGGAATGCTCTCGGTTGACGTACCGCTGGACGTCTTCAAACCCCTAGGACACTTCAGGAACTTAAGTCGCATAGTTCTCAGAGCCACACTAGGAACTTCTACAGGCACTTTTGCAAGAATGGGAGGCTATACCCCAGCAGCTGCTTAACCACCTGATCCAGAGTATCCCAACCCATTGTGCGACGTGTGTACGTGTGCATGGTGATAATATCCCATATTGATGTCGGGGTACATGCGCAGGAAACAGTGGCGTTTTGTAGCACATGTGTTTTAGGATGTTTTTCTCAACTTATCACCAATACTGTGGACTTACTGATCTGTGTCGTGTGTGTTCGCTATGTGCCTATGTTATTAGCGCCAGTTTTATGTAGTGTCATGTCACGTGGCACCACATTCTGCAATTATCCCTGATTTATGAGCATGAGTGTAATTTACTCAACTGCAAAACATATGAGGATCACAGCGGAAAGCCCTAAATGTGTTCAAAGTCTAACGGGAGCCAGTAACTATGATTCACTGAGTCCACCTTGTCCGTGAATTGTGTAGCCATATATAGCAGAATAAGTACCAGGTCTGTCATTCACTAAATCTAATGACGTGTTTCTCGGACGTGTAAGTTGGTTAGCAGAATTGTGCACCCGCTCTCTCAAGATTATAATCAATCCCGACAGTTGCTCAAAGCGTTCACTTTCCGCAAGACTGGCAGCACTTGCACTTGGATGGCCATCTTCCATCTATCGGTGGTAAACGACTGAGACCTGGCTGATATGGGCCTCCGTTAAGTCAGCGGACTCTGTAGATGCCCTCTGCAGATACGTGAAGCAAGCCGTTGCTCAGCAACAGGGATGGATGTCACATTGCTTTCTCGATTAAATATCGAAAAAGAGCACGTATCAGTAAATATGCGTTTCTCAGCCTGATAGAGATGTAAGGCGGTTCATGACTTTCACTTAGCTTCTCGTAGACCAACCAAGATCGAGGAGATATGTATATGTCCGGTTGTATGGTCTCAAAGTGACTGGGATTATTTTGCTGAGATACGTGCCATTCACAGTTCCAGTCATTGTAAGCGGCTTTGTTAATCGTATATTTGAAATAAGTATGATATCTTGGTGTTAGACGGAAATGCCGTTTAGAAATCCTCCTCTTTGCTAGGTGGTCGAATATTTCATTATGTAAAATACCATAATGGTCTTTTATCCACAGCAAGTGAATGTCTGTGTCATTTTTCCCTGATTTTGTGATGGTCTTCAAATAGCCGAAATATATATGTTAGTCTGCTTGTCGAAGTTTGTATTTTGTAATACCTGCATAACGCATTGAGAGTACGTGAGCATATAACCTTAAATGTCTGTATACTATAATACATGACATCTCTTATAGTCAGTTTCTCCGTTTTACGATTATAAGTTTCAGTTGGAACTGTTATCAATTGACAGGTGGCATTAAAGGATATGGAGAAACCGTATTACATTCCCTCTCCTGTTTCAGAGCCAACTCTATACATACGAGTGTATTGTAGGCAGTGCTGTTCAGGACATTCCTCCCGTTTCAGACCAATGTAATTCCCATTTTCAAATCGAGTGGCAACTATGAGACTGGCCCTGTATTGAAGAGGGTGTCGAACGGATACAACAAAGACGATTTTGTATTCTGTAGCCTTCTCCATTTCTCGTAGCTTCTTTTTCCTGTGATTTTCCTGTACGGTGATTGTGTTACCCCAGGGCCGGCCAAACGCTGCACAGTGTGCAGACGTGCGGAAGTGCTGCACATGTGCGCACGTGTGCGACAGCGACATCTGTTATTAGACGTGTCCTAAATGAACGGCGGCGGCTCCTCTTCCCTGTTTATGTGGTACAAGGAAGAGCGCAACATACCCAGTCTCGTTTTCCCCCTGGTGACCGTAACCTTGACAGAGAAGTACTGAGAAATGGCAGGTACAGTGAAAAAGCAAAGGACGGCAGATTTATGTTCTCGGTCGTTTCGATCAAGCATCAGTGATGAAAATCTCACGCAATTGCTTGCGTTTGTCAATGAGCCGTGCTTTTGTGCCCGATATTAACTATATCATTTCGCATGACCAGTGATAAACGTGTTTGGATTTATTCCTTTCATAATTAAAAATTAGTGTTTACTAACTGTGCATTATTGCCTCATTCTGCTCCATGTTACATTATTATCAGGAAAATTGGTCATTAAACCGATTGTTGTATACATACATTTAGGGTTTTTTTAATGTGGGAAGGGCTACGCTCAGCAGCAGCCGATAAAACATAACATTCATCTAATTGTCGGTTATTATGCAGATTTCAGACGGAACTGATGAAAGATACAGCAATAATGGTATTGAAATAACAGATGATCATCAAGAGGTCTGCGGTTACCATTCTGTTCAGAGGTCAGTGAGACAGATATTATGTGGGTGTAACTGAGGGCACCGAGAATTAGTTATAGGAAACCTTGCATTGGTTTAATGTTATTTGAAATCATGACTAAGGTTCGTTGGAAGCCGCTAAGTGCTCTCTTTCTTAAATACTAGATCAAAAACATTACGCGTATTTACGTGCCGTCAGTCAAGCTGCCTTAATAAAAACCCACGGTTGTTAACTGTATAACTTGTCTTATTGGGTTATACTGTTAACATAAAAGTAGACGTCTCAATGGGTAGACTGTGACAGTATTTTAAATGTTTAATACGCGAAATACCTTCCCATAGTTGACTTGCAAGCTGTGGAAAAAGCACTAGAATGCGCCGGTACAGAGTATCTCAGCAAGTGGATAAAGCGACATCTGTGCGTACAAACATGCACTACATGAACACTGACGGCTGCGGCGTGCACGCTGTGACCCGGAAGTTGTACATGTGCAGAGGCACCGCACGCGTGCAGAATTTCTGGCCGGCCCTGTGTTACCCCATAATTTAGTCACCAAGTTCATGGATCGGAAATTGATAAACGATTCAAGAGTTAATTTGTCTGACAGGATCTGTATTCCTATCTCTGGTGGAGTTTCGGAAGCGTCTGCTAACAGTGCATTGGTTAGACATAATTTCTTGGTTCCAGGGGTTAGGCAGATCACCCCGTAACAGAGAACGTCTAGTTTGTGCAAAACAGATTTTGGTGCGTTGCTGTATACTGTGCTTCCATACTTGAAGACCTCATATAGAATCAAAAATATCGTCGTGTCCCCTCCTCACCAGGACCTAGCAACTGCTCTTAATGTATTCGTACTTTTTTTCGACCTTGTTGTTCAGGTACTCAACATGACGATTCCCCTTTAGTTTTCGAAATAAATTCCAGTTGTAGAGGTCAAGCTGTACTTCCCTTGAGAAGTGATTACGCCTTTTCCTCGTGAATATCTCCATTACAGATTTTCCTGGAGATAGGAAGTCCATGCTGAATTCCCATTTGGTGAGCACCTAACGTGCATCGTTTCGCGATAACTTTCTCACCGAAAAATATAACGAATGGGTGTACAGGGTTTGGAAAATGATGTGGAACCACAGCGAGAAATGAATTCTTGAACATAAATACATATGACAACCAATCCTGCTAGTTGCTTGGTTGTATCTGACCACGAACGGAACCTGTGGAATGTCTTCAATACGTTGCAAGTGTCGTCCTTGCTCAGAACAGTATTCTGTACAGTTGTGAATACATTATGACGGAGTTAACCCCTGTAAGAGAATTCTAACGTGGTCATATTGTTGATGCTCATGTGGTGGGTGTACCTGCAACCAAGGGAGTCAAATTGATTGGAGTTTCAAAGGGCATTGTACCGTAGATATAGGCAAAGTGGGAGAATATCATCCGTTGTGTCACAACGCCGACGAAACTGTGTGCTAAGTGATAGTGACACACGGTCAATAAAGAGAATCGCGACGAAAAATAAGAGGACGGCAGCTGCGAATATAACTTCAGAGCGGAATATTGCACTTGTGAACGTTGTCAGCATCAAAACAACACAGTCAGGCAATTTCAGGGTAAGCTGGTAATCCAAAACCACATAGCTGGTTCAAATGCTCATGACTCGAAAATATGGTGCCAAAACCTTAAAACATGGACTATGGCACATGGAAAAATCTCACTTGATTGGATGAGTTTTCTTTCACACTCTTTTTCACTTCTGGTCTAGTTTAAGAGCAAAAAGTGGTGCATCTTTGGCGATGATCTGATTTGCCATGTCGTGGTATTCCATGGGCTAAATG
Source organism: Schistocerca serialis cubense (assembly GCF_023864345.2). Lineage (NCBI taxonomy): Eukaryota > Metazoa > Arthropoda > Insecta > Orthoptera > Acrididae > Schistocerca > Schistocerca serialis. The sequence goes on along the minus strand of NC_064641.1, from coordinate 238,728,772 downwards.
GTTATTCAGCAAGCATTTTGTGACCATTTTGGTTGTTTAGGTCCATCCCATGGCTCTGAGCACTATGGGACTTAACACCTGAGGTCAGCAGTCCCCTAGAACTTAGAACTACTTAAACCTAACTAACCTAAGGATATCACACACATCCTTGCCCGAGGCCGTTATTCTGCAAGTATTTTGTGACCATTTTGGTTGTTTAGGTTCATCTCATGGCTCTGAGCACTATGGGACTTATCACCTGAGGTCAGCAGTCCCCTAGAACTTAGAACTACTTGAACCTAACTAACCTAAGAATATCACACACATCCATGCTCGAGGCAGGATTCGAACCTGTGACCGTAGCGGTCGCGCGGTTCCGGTCTGAACCCCTAGAACTGCTTGTCCACTCTATCCCATGGTATAATATTTGTTCCTCAAGTTCCTCAAGTTCCGAGAAGATAGGGCGCTTGTTCAGAGAGATCGCATCTTCCACGACTGGTTTTTTTTAGCGCGAGGATGAAGCGTTGCTTCTCCAGTCGCCAAAACAATCACCAATTCGCAGTAATATATAGACTTCGCGTTCTCCTTTGGCGAGTAGAGTGTGTTATCGCTATCCACTTCCATCAACGTTACCTGATTCCCCACTGCTCAGGAAGAACGGTATGAAATTCTCTGAAAGCCACTCAGGACCTATATTTATCCATTCCGAGATGACCGGAAGTGTTTTGAATGTCAGCACTTTACCGATACCGTACTAGGCATAGTAGTGAGAGGTGATTTTGGTGTCTCCATATTTTTGTCCAGCCGCTGCGCATTGCTGTGGTTGGAGCTGTGGTTCAATCCACTTCCGCAACAGCTTAGGGAGGCACCGTTTTCCTTTTCGTGGGGATTCAATTGCTTTAGAAACGAGGGGGGGGGGGGGGGAGTTTTCTGATAATTTTTCGTGAAACTTTATCCATTATTCTCTCTTAAAGGTCTCGAGAAAGCCTTTGGTGTTTGTATTCAACATTCGATAAGCGATGTAATGTTCTCATGTTATATGCTGCTTATGTCGACCACATGCTTACCCTCTTTTGGGTATCCAAGGCAAATACCCTTGATTCCGTCAAAGAATTGGTTGTCAACTTGCATCTATAAACATCCTCTTCTGTGGAACAGAATGTGTAGCACCCTCCCAGATGTAGCGGAAGCCGATGTACGTTGGAGCTCCTATTGTTGTACAAATACTGCACAGATATATGTGTGACTATGTGCCGAACCGAACAATGTTTGCAGGTTGGAACTGGTGCCGTGAACGTATCCGGTGGGTACTTATCGCTGCATCTCCCGAAGCGGTGTCGTTCTGCACTGGTTCGCCCTTAGATGAAAACGTCAAGAATTCCTGTGATGAGTTAGTGAGGCGACGTACGGCTCGCGGGAATAGCTTGTTCCCAGAATAGTAACATAGGACGGCCAATTTTGTGAGCGAAACACTACCATACAGACTGGAATCGGCACAATTGATTCATTAAGTGCTACGCCATCACTTTCATGTTGTTTGCTAACTTGCTGACTGACTTACTGGTGATGTTGCATCTGCATTAGCTGTAACTGTTGCTGGTGAACAGTTGGTGTTGCAGAAATTTTATTTCTTGCTGAAGTTGGTTAAGAAGATGCAGTTTGTGCTCTGGCTGGAACTGTTCTTAGACGGTAGTTGACCCTTCTGAATGTGCCAATGACTACGACATCAGCAGAAATGTGATATCTGGCGGTGAGTTCTGATGAAAATATCTAGTGGCTACTTTATGACCTGACATATTCAGGGGGGTCAGTCCTTTGTGCGTAAAAGTTGCTTATTATTATCGCTGCAAACCTGTAATTAGAGAGTGCAGACTATTCCGGACTAAACTACTACTCACATTTTCGCTACATGTAACTGACCTGCATAAACTGGAACTCACGCCTTTGCCTTGCGTAATGGTACAAGATTCAGTAAGGGTCTTCGCTCAACATATGAATGCGCTACATTTTTTTTGTAATATCCACAGAAAACGTATTTTAATGAAAACAAACCAAAGTCAACTTCTATTGCAATAAAAATTAATAATAAGTGTATATTGTGAACCATACATTGCAATACCTGGACATGAGCCTAACTAAACAATTAAATCAGTATTTCCAAAATAACCTTCTGACACATGTATTATTTCAGTCCTCTCTGTCCAAATGTTTTATACAAACTTCCATCAAATGATCATGGGAGTTCCACTTACCACACCTAACACACAAATTCCTGGTTGATTTGTGCCGTTATCTACCACTCTCCTAACATCTTCCTCATTTTCCCTTTGTTTTCTCCTGCGGCCTGCATACAGCCTCTTGCATTACAAACAGTGATAGTCCACACGCCTCCTGATCTCCTTAGGTGCTTGACATCTCTTCTCCATTTGGGGCTTTATAAGTTCCCATGCAGGTTTGGTTAGAAAAGTAATTTTGTTCAGTGTTTTTTCTTTCTTTTCTTAATTTAGAAATGAAAATGCATTTTTTGTAGCTAAATATTGTAATTGTACATCACTACGATAGGCCAGTGCCTTGTATTTCGAGCCACATCATATTTTGAGATAGCTGGTCAATAAAGTCCATGCGAACTTTGTCATGTTGTAATATGTTGTGGTCTCAGACACTTTCACATCCACTGTATCGCTGTCTATAACATCGTTATGGTGCAGTGTAGAAATTGCAAAACAGCTTTATTATTGTTAAGGTTGGTAAGACGCAATAGTCTTGTCCTTTGATAAGCTCAAAATTAATGATTTGTCCGTTCTTTGATTCTTTGGAAGAAACTCCAAAGGTATTTCGAGTTTATTTCGGTGAAGTGCTCCCACAGAACTAAGTCCTTTATCACTGAGACTTTTAGTAAGACAATACGTCGAAAACCAGTGATCAGCTGTTATATTTCTGTTAGCAATTGGCTCCTCCATTCTTATTACTACATCATGTGGGTATTGCTTCGTTTATAAGGTCCATCAGACTGCGAAGCAACATAGGTTCCGAGCATATTATACAATATTTAGTATAAACCCAGTAACATACAAACCAAATGGTAGCACAAATAGTCGCTTGAGTGACAGTTGTCAACCAGAGTAACAGTGTGGATTAACTTATACTTTCTAACTTACGCTTCCTAACAGAGGCCTCATCCAAACAACAATGGTGAAACACTAACCTTTAAAGTGTAACTCCAGAATATACTAATTCACATCTGTGAACAACCCGTACGGGTGACAACATAAGAAGACGAAAACAGCTGGGTGACTTATGTCACAAACGCGGCTACTCAAATGTTAAAGACTGAGGGTATGTTAATGAACCAGAAGGCTAAGTCCGCAGCTCGTGGTCGTGCGATAGCGTTCTCGCTTCCCTCGCCCGGATTCCCGGGTTCGATTCCCGGCGGGGTCAGGGATTTTCTCTGCCTCGTGATGACTGGGTGTTGTGTGATGTCCTCAGGTTAGTTAGGTTTAAGTAGTTCTAAGTTCTATGGGACTGATGACCATAGATGTTAAGTCCCATAGTGCTCAGAGCCATTTGAACCAAAAGGCTAAGCAGGTTTTAAGTAGTTTTACTCTCTCTGTCGTATGTTTCACATCTTTCCCCGTGCGCTGTTAGAGAGTGGAACGGTAGGAAATAGACGGAAGGTGGTTTGATGAACCTTCTGCCAGGAGCTTCTTGTGAATTGCAGAGTGGTCATGTAGATGTAGATGTAAGTATCTTAACAACGATGTAAGAGACATCAGCGCTTGTTCTGTGACTTTTTACTAGGTGACGATTTTGGTTTGTGTACAAAGGGTAATCATACCTCTGCCTTACCGTACAATTTTTATCCTCTAGAGCTCCCTCTACTACCATGGTAGCTATTCTCTGACAGTTTAACACATGTGCTATTATGCAGTCCCTTCTTTACCATATGTTCCTTTTTTTCACCGATTCTATAGAGAACCTCCTCTTTCCTTACATCAGTCCACTTGATTTTCTACATCCTTAGATAGCACGTCTCATGCACTTCGTTTCTCTTATTTTCCAATTTTTTTCAGCTTCCATGATTCACTATCGTATAATGCTATGCACCAAACGTACCTTCTGAGATATTTCGTTTCTCAAACCAACACCTGTTTTAGATCGTAGTAGAGGTGCTTTAGCCAAGAATGCTCTCTTCTTCTTTCATAACTTTTTATATCCTCCTTGATTCGTCTGTCATACTTTCCAGGGGAACATGACGTTAGGATAAGTCGTAGTGCGTTTAGTGAGCTAGGTCACTGTTAGATTTCAAAGTATCAGCTCTTTCATTTTCTGTTACTAGTTAATTACTTTCTCTTTTTAATACTTTTGTGTGAATAATAATGAACTCACGAATAGCCTTAGGTCGTGTGTTCTCGCTTTGTCCATTAACAGTAGTTATCAGTGTGGTGATATCGTGTTTGCTGTGATATCTTTCACGTATCGCATCTTTCACTTATCGGAGTATAGTCTGAATGAAAATCTTGATTGAAGGGAAGCTTAATGGCAGAGTACACTTGAAAGCTTTCATGGCTACCTTAGTAAACCTGGTTTCCATTCATAAATCCTTATCTGCATCGCCTCCAGCAAGCTGTATCGTTGCAATTCTACCGTAGCCGGCAAGTTAATTTTTTCTGTAACGAAACGTTTCGCTTTGTGTGGTGTTGAACACTCCATGGCGATCAACTTGCCTTCATCGATTAACGAACTGTTTTATTAGATAGAGCAAAACAAATACCGACATTGGGAACCTGAGAATCTTATGATGAATAATGTCTGATTTAATGTGCTATGCACCACGAGATGCTACTCCTTTTGTTATCAGTTTATGGTACCCAACTAACTGCATGTCCCACATATTAGGGATTTATGTTATTTCTTGCTCCATATAACCGTGCCAATATAGCTAATTCCTAAAGGACATGCTCGAGTTTTTATTTTCTGTCTTCTGGTGTAACATATTTTATCTCATGTTCTACTGAGAGGCACACGTGCTGGTTCTATCGTTTTACTAAACTCATTGTCCGTATGTTTACGGAACCACAGCTAGTTAGAATTATATTCGAAGTACTGATGTTATTTTCTTGTGTGTTGAGTGAGTTTCGTAAAATAAATGATTGTTTCTATTAGAATTAACTTGCCATTTGAACTGAACTCCAAAAGACGAATAATGTGTTGTATGAAAAACGTCTTGGATTCAGAGGAATAGGAAAACAAAACCTCATAGTCATGCCGGGTCATATTCTCTTCCCATGAGTTTTCTTTTATTCCTAGAAGATCATATACTAGCGCATAAATTTGTCATTATTTCAAGATTTGATACAACTCTTACTCATGCGGTGGGCGACGTTTCCATACTAAAGGAAGCAGATAAAGACTAACTTTCCTTCTTACTAACAGATAATGGTATTATTTCACAAAGTGGCACTAAATCATAATCCACTCACTGTGGTGAAACGGGATGGTAGTAGTTAAGTCTGATAGCATAAACCTAACGTTAAAATAATACCGCAGTCGGTGATCAAGGAGTAATGTGGAATAAGGATCATCTGTTGCTATCGAAGTTGTTGATATACTTAGGGTTTATTCAGCCCCCATAATTATTTGCGCACAGTGGGCCTCTTTTATTATTCTAATCAGTAACTTGGATACATGACCTGTTAAGCTGATTATACGACAGTCGTCGTATTAATCTGTTCTTGCTGTCTTTGTGTGGTAGATGTTTCTCCCAAACTCATGTGGTAGTCTCATGGATTGTACATACCAAATTGAATACTCGTCTGGTTGCCACTCCCGTCGACGATTTTAGAAACTACCAAGGGAAGTTATCTATGCCTTCTGACTTGCTTGATCACAAGTCTTTCAGAGTTCAGTTAAACCCTGCTTTTAATAGTGGGTCTTCTATGTCTTCACTTTCGACTATCATTTCTTCTCCTATTACGTCACCAGAGACGTCCACTCCTTCGTAGAACCCTCCCATGTACAGTTTCGGCCTACCTGATCTTTGCTCAGCGTTTAACTATGGGATTCCCATTTCTATCTTAATGTTGGAGTTGTTGCTTTCTATTTCACCGAAGATTATTTTAATTTATCGATATGTTGAATCAGTCATTCTGAAGATCACGTCTTTATCGAAATCTTCTGTTTTATTTTTTTGTCGTTTTGTCTTGTTTTCCTTGCACTGTCTATTTGTTTTCTTCAAAAGTGACATATATTGTTGTATTCCTGTTTGTCAGTTCAGCTTCTACGATTCTCCTATGTATTGATGCCCTTCCTCTTCAACGGAACTTCCATCTGTACATTATAGCGGTTTCTATAGCCTTAGGATATTTTAAATGAATATCATTATCCCATTTCTTTCCGTAATGATTCTTGGTTGCGATTCTCTTAAACTTCAATACACTCTTCATCATTACCAAGTTGCGATACGAATATTTGGTCATACGGAGGCCTTACAATATCCAGTGTCTCATATCAGAATTGCTGTCTGACCATGATGTTATACAGCTTGAACTCTAAGTCTCCGTCCCTTCTCGAAGCATACCTCCTCCTCTTGCGACTTTTTAACGGTGTATTTGCTGTTGTATACTATTTAATGGATGTTTCGAAAAGTTCAAAGGTAATATTCACTGTTCGTAGTATTTCCTGTCACACCAGTTACTCAGTGTTTCTGGCTGTTTTCTACACGAGGACAGTAAAGTGTAGAGGTTCGTAGACGCGTTATCTAACTAATTAACTGATTAGGATGAGGTATGGAACGATCCTACCACGACACAATACTGCGTCCGACATGGCTGCTGATCCAGGCTTCTGTTGTAGTGGGTTTTCTGTACATTTTAAATTTGTATTTACCATTGCATTTACTAATTTTTAGGTCCACGAAATGTATGCCATTATCTGTTTCATATTCAATATTAAATTTTGTGTTTTGATGGTGTTTGTTAAGATCTTATGCAAACTCAACAATTTCTTTAACTGTCCCATCAGATAAGAAATATACGTCATGTACATAGCGTATGTACTATATTATTATTTCTTTTGTTGTCAAATTGGGACTTAAAAAAGATGTTTCTAAATGATGTATGTAAATGTTGGCTAGCAGGGTAGTTAGGCAACTGCCCATTCTCCTGTTCATAAAATTTGGTATTGAAGTTGAAGCAGTTATGTAACAGCACTAGGGTTCAACTAGCTCGTAAATTTCATGTTGACTGAACTTTTTACATTGAAGCAAATTATTTTTAATTACTGAGATTGTATCTTTTACTGATGTGTTTGTAAACACGTTAAATATATCGAAGGGTACAAACGAATGGGAATCTCCTTAAGCTTTTCTGAGAGGTAATTGCTATTTTTTACACGAAAATTATATTTTGATGTAAAGGCCTTGGTTAGGATATCTCTAAGTTTTTCACTGATTTTGTAGAAAGGGCTCCTTTGAGAGTTCACAATCGGACATATAGGCCAATGTTCTTTGTGAATATTTGGTTGCCATCTAAGTTTGGGGGACGAATGGCTCGTTATTGTTCGTACTGATTTTTCAGATGAGGTTAGGAGGAAGTTTCACTCTTTGAGGACTTTTTTGAGTTTAGCTTGTAATTTTGAGATGGGATCGTATTTCGTTTCCTGTACGTTGTTGTTTCTGGATAACATTAGTGTCTTATTTATGTAATCGTCTCCATACATTATCACTGCAGAATTTCCTTTGTCTGTTGTAACTAAAAGTGCTTTATTCACTTGAGTTCTTCTCACTAGAATTAAAAACAAATACCGCAACAAAGATAGCTAAAAAACAGCACTTTAGCACAAAATTAGATTTTCCACAAACAATAAAATGAAACACAGTATTTTCACATCTTAGATTTAAAAACTGAAGTAAATCACAGGTCTGGCATTTATAAACTAAATTGTTCTATGTGTCCTAAGTTTAATATTGGCCGACTTGGTAGGAGTTTAAGTGTACCGTTCCAGGGACAAAGCTCTCAGGTTCAACAACTCACAGAAATCGACCTTTGCTGCTCACTTGGCCCAACACAAACACAGATATACAGGGTGTTACAAAACGGTACGGCCAAACTTTCAGGAAACATTCCTCACACACAGATAAAGAAAAGATGTTATGTGGACATGTGTCCGGAAACAATTAATTTCCATGTTAGAGCTCATTTTAGTTTCGGCGGTATGTACTGTACTTCCTCGGTTCACCGCCAGTTGGCCCACTTGAAGGAAGGTAATGTTGACTTCGGTGCTTGTGTTGACATACTACTCATTGCTCCACAGTACTAGCATCAAGCATATCAGTACGTAGCATCAACAGGTTAGTGTTCATCACGAACGTGGTTTTGCAGTCAGTGCAATGTTTACAAATGCGGAGTTGGCAGATGCCCATTTGATGTATGGATTAGCACGGGGCAATAGCCGTGGCGCGGTACGTTTGTATCGAGACAGATTTCCAGAACGAAGGTGTCCCGACAGGAAGGCGTTCGAAGCAATTGATTGGCGTCTTAGGGAGCACGGAACATTCCAGCCTATGACTCGTGACTGGGGAAGACCTAGAACGACAAGAACACCTGCAATGGACGAGGCAATTCTTTGCGCAGTTCACGATAACCCTAATGTCAACGTCAGAGAAGTTGCTGCTGTACAAGGTAACGTTGACCACGTCACTGTATGGAGAGTGCTACGGGAGAACCAGTTGTTTCCTTACCATGTGCAGCGTGTGCAGGCACTATCAGCAGCTGATTGGCCTCCACGAGTACACTTCTGCGAATGGTTCATCCAACAATGTGTCAATCCTCACTTCAGTGCAAATGTTCTCTTTACGCATGAGGCTTCATTACAACGTGATCAAATTGTAAATTTTCACAATCAGCAGAAGTGGGCTGACGAGAAATCGCACGCAACTGTGCAATCACGTCATCAACACAGATTTTCTGTGAACGTTTGGACTGGCATTGTTGGTGATGTCTTGATTGGGCCCCATGTTCTTCCACCTACGCTCAATGGAGCACGTTATCATGATTTCATACGGGATACTCTACCTGTGCTGCTAGAACATGTGCCTTTACAAGTACGACACAACATGTGGTTCATGCACGATGGAGCTCCTGCACATTTCAGTCGAAGTGTTCGTACGCTTCTCAACAACAGATTCGGTGACCGATGGATTGGTAGAGGTGGACCAATGTCATTGCCTCCACGCTCTCCTAACCTCAGCCCTCTTGACTTTCATTTATGGGGTCATTTGAAAGCTTTTGTCTACGCAACCCCGGTACCAAATGTACGTAGAGACTCTTCGTGCTCGTACTGTGGACGGCTGTGATACAATACGCCATACTCCAGGGCTGCATCAGCGCATCAGGGATTCCATGCGGCGGAGGGTGGATGCATGTATCCTCGCTAACACAGGACATTTTGAACATTTCCTGTAGCAAAGTGTTTGAAGTCACGCTGATACGTTCTGTTGCTGTGTGTTTCCATTCCATGACTAATGTGATTTGAAGAGAAGTAATAAAATGTGCTCTAACATGGAAAGTAAGCGTTTCCGGACACATGTCCACATAAGATAATTTCTTTCTTCGTGTGTGAGGAATGTTTCCTGAAAGTTTGGCCGTACCCTTTTGTAACACCCTGTAAGCATTGAAGAGTTTTAGAAATATTAAATTTTGCCGAAAAAGTAGTACAGATGAGTTTGTTGGAGAAATGAGTAATATGCCATCAGTTTCACAATAAACCTCATTGCATACTGATTGATCAACTAGAATTCAAGAACCACATGTATCCGCAAATTATCATACAACTATTATAATTTGAAACGTTAGAAACAATTAATTGACAGAGAGAAATTTCTTCATTGACCACTACCAGCATATTTCGAACCTAAAGTATTATATGTCGAATGTATAAAATCATCTGTACTTTATATCTTTGATGTATCTCCAGAAGTGTAACACATCTGTACACATATTACATTATTTTGCACATCAAATCAGCAGACGATATGAACAAATGTATCCACCACCTTGTTTTTGGTTAAGTTGCATTGATCAGCATCAACTGCAAAATAAAATCGAACCTCTGTCCTATAATACATAAAGGAGTGCTTTTCAGAAAGAAAGTGCAATGTGTAGTGGATATATGAGTGTAAAAGTCCGTAATCACCAAAACATGATAAATTTTAGGACGAAAACTTAAAATTCTTTGTAAACTATGCATCACAAAAATTATTGTTACATTTTAAGAAATACACGTAAGGCTTGCAAGAAGACCACACCACCATCGACGTGGGCTCCGGTCCGAAACTAGTAACGGCATAATAAAATTATTTTAAGAAAATGTGGCTGGTAGCAGTATTTCCTACAGTGTAATTCTTCATCTTTTGCTTGTGACGTCGACATGTCAACACGAACTAATGTTGGCTTTGGTTTACTATATTCCGTGATGATGATGGCAACCCTATCACAGTCACAGGGCCTGATGACGTGCGGCCATTATCCGATTACCTTCCAGCGTGACAGAAGAGCTCGTAGCTACGGCAGGCCGGCAGTAGTGATTGGAGGCGAGCGCTTTGTTTACATCTGGCGCGCCACCGGTCACTCGTCACTCGCAGCATTCGCCGTCGCCATTATCTTCTTATCTCGGCTACATAAAGGAATCTGAACGCCACTCCTCCCCGACGTCTCTCTGTCGGGACTCTTCTACGCCGCTACGCCATTGTTCGCGAGTTTCTGCTCCAACTCACACACGCACAGCCACAACCGAGGCGCCGCGTTCCCGTCTACCTCTTACTCTTCCGCTACCCTCCTGCTAACTCTACTCAAGGACACGCTTAGAGCGAAAGCGGGAGTTTGTACTCTCAGCAGATATGTACACACACACACACACACACACACACACACACACACACACACACACACGCACACACACACCCGTTTCAGCTGTCATTATAGTACTCTGAAGGATCTGTCTACTATACCTGAAGAATTACTGCCTCCCCGTGCCTTCGTGGTCACTGATATGCGTGGTCAGAGTCAGCACATTTTCATTCCTACTGCTTTGCTTCGTGAATGCTGAGCAGCCAGTATTTAATATACCTCAAGGACAGGACTAGAGCCGGCCGGGGTGGCCGAGCGGTTCTAGGCGCTACAGTCTGGACCCGCACGACCGCTACGGTCTCAGGATCGAATCCTGCCTCGGGCATGGATGTGTGTGATGTCCTTAGGTTAGTTAGCTTTAAGTAGTTCTAACCTCTAGGGGACTGATGACCTCAGAAGTTAAGTCCGATAGTGCTCAGAGCCATTTGAACCATTTGACAGGACTAGAAGGAAAACAGAAAGCGCCTTTTGTAAGGTCTGACTGAAGCACCGATAGTGGTTCACGAAACCCCCTGTTCTTTGACTAATGCTTTGTCACAGAAACTGAATTTCGGTTTCCTGTATACCACTGTGTGCCTTTGATAGGTGATCATTATATTGATCTTAGTCCTCAGAGTAAATCAGGTTTCCGAGTTATCCGGACATGTTCGAGTTACTTTTAGGCCTACTGGAACAGAGCAGTACGTAGTAATGACAACAAGGCATTAAAACCATATCCTTTTTTTAAATTGTGCGTTTTCTTTCAAAGCCCATGTAGTATAAAAGTTATGAAAGGTCAACTTTTTAAAGTGTTTCTTCTCTTTAGGCACACACGTCTTAAATTCCCACAATAACATTGACTATTCAAATTTCGCACCAGTCGCATAACAGTAGCGCCACTACGAGCATAAAAGTCTTGTTTGCTTTAAGTACGCGCTACAACCGTTCTGAGCGTTAGCTACCTTTGAGATCTGACGTGGTGATTTGATCTTAGTCTAGAATAAAGGGGACAAAGACGCCATTATCAACAAGTCACTGAATTTGAAGGAGGTTGTGTAACTGCGATACGAGAAGCATGATGTTCCTGCTGCGATACTATAGAAAGACTTGGCGTAAAGGTAACCACTGCACATGACTACTGGCAGCGGTGGTCACGGGAATGTCAGGTCGCAAGGAGACCGGCCTCCGAACTACCGAGAGGGAAGACCCTCGTGTACGACGTACGGCTCTGGTGCATCGTAGTGCATGCTCAGCAGCAGTTTGAGCAGCAGATGACACCACAGTGACACAGTGAATTGTTACAAATCGGTTACTTCAACGACAGTTCCAAGTCAGACGTCGTGTAGTACGTATTCTGTTGACCCCAAACCACCATCACTTGCGAGTTCAGTGGTATCAAGCGAGAGTTGATTGTGGAGCAGGATGGAGATCTTTTGTGTTTTCTGATGAAAACTGGTTCTGCCGCGGTGATAGTGATAGCCCTGCGTTGATTAGGAGGAGGGCAACTGAGGGCCTGCAGTCAACCCATTTGCGTGCTAGACACGTTGGACGTACATCTGTAGTTGTGATCTGGGGTGAAATTTCGTATGACAGCAGGAGCACTCTTGTGGTTATCCCACGCATCCTCACTGCTAATCTGTGCGTCAGTCTGGTGATTCGATGTGTTTTGCTGTCATCTGTGAACAGCATTCCAGGGGTGGTTTCCAACATTATAACGCTCGCCCACATACCGCTTTCCCCCCAGGGGGTCCACAACTCTTTCGTGGATACGTGCGTGGCGAGCACGGGGCCCCGAGCCATTGCAGCCTTCTTTCTCTCCCGGGCTGCATTTCCTTTCCCTTCCCCTCCTTTCCCCTCCATACCCCTTTCCCCTCGCCCTCTCCTCTCCCTCTATTGGTGTCCTTGCTTATGTTGGCCCCCGCTATCCTCCTGGTTCTGTTGGTTTTACACTCTGGCTTTGTTGCGTAATCATCTCCTCCTTTTGGCATTCCTTGGTCCCCCTCTGGGGTTTGACCTCCATTCCAAAATTTCTCTTCCGTAGTGTGAGCCATTTGGGGAAGAGCACCTTACCTAGTGTCTCCGACGTGTGCCCTCCTAGTATATTCCACCTTTTCTTCTACGTCGTTGTCTGATGCTAGCACGGTAGCCAGCCCGTGTGGTGGGGTCGCTATGTACCCTTTTGGTTGAGCCCCCTGAACACACAGGGATCACACTTCTGATACCTGAGCTGTGACCTCCTCATGCATGCCTTGGAGTGGTTGCTCGTCATCCTGGAGCATCGGAACTCCCGGCAATGGCCGCCGTGCCAGACGGCCCTTGCTGTGGCTGGGTGGCGCCCGTGAGGAGAGCCCCTGATCGGAGTGGGTGGTATCAGGGCGGACGCTATGCAGATGAAACGCATAAGGGTCCAAACCTCTGGCCGCTCTTCTGCGGCCGTCTCTCTGCGTGGTACTGATTCCTCAAGTGCTGCTTCTCTTGCCCCTTCGGCCTTTCCTTCCGTGGCTACCCCCTGGGAGGAGGGTCAGGCCCGTCGTCTAGGGGCAAAACCTTTCCCCCGTTATCTAGTTTGCACCAGGACTGATGGAGATACTTTCACCAGTGTCAAACCTTTATTCTTTGTGGAACACATTGAAGACAAGTTCGGCGAAGTGGACTCCCTGAGCAAGATGCGGTCGGGTTCATTACTGATAAAAACTGCTTCGGCTGCCCAATCTGCGGCCCTTCGTGCCTGTACCCATCTTGGCACAATTCCCGTGTCCATTACCCCTCACCAGTCTCTAAATATGGTACAAGGTGTGATTTTTCACAGAGACCTCATCCTTCAAACTGATGAGGAACTTCGGGACAATCTCGGACGGCGGGGTGTTCACTTTGTTCGGCGTGTTCAGAAGGGTCCTAAAGATAATCGTATTGATACTGGTGCCTTTATCCTGGCCTTTGAAGGGGATACCCTTCCTGAGAAAGTTAAGATTATGGTCTATCGCTGTGATGTGAAGCCGTACATCCCACCTCCTATGCGGTGTTTTAAGTGCTTGCGTTTTGGCCACATGTCTTCTCGCTGTACCCAGGACCCTCTCTGTGGTGACTGTGGACGTCCACTCCATGAGGGGAGTCCCTGTGTTCCCCCTCCTGTATGTGTAAATTGTCATGGTAGTCATTCTCCACGTTCAGCAGATTGCCCAGTCTATAAGAAAGAAAAAAAGATACAGGAGTATAAGTCTCTTGATCGTTTAAGCTACACAGAGGCCCGTAAGAAATATGCACGATTGCACCCTGTGTCCATGACATCTAGTTACGCCTTGGTTACATCTTCGTCCCTTCCTCCCCCTTCCTTACCCCCGTCCCGGACCCCTCTCCTTCCCCCCTCCCCTGCGGCTCCCACACCTTCACCTCTGGGCGCCGCTCCCCCTCCCCAGCCGGAGAAGTGTCCCACTCCTTCGGCGTCTGCCGGTCAAGGGCGCCTCTCCCGGGATGCCCCTTCCCGGCACCTTCCAGGTCAAAGGTCTGCTGCAGCGCGGCGACCGCGAGAGCCGCGGTCTATCGGCCCCCAGGTCGCCCGGTCTCTTTCTGTTCCTGATCTTGCTGCAGCTGGCTCCATTATGCCACACAGCCCTCCTCGATCTCAGCCTGAAAAGAAGAAGAAACATAAGTTCCGGGACAAAGAGCCTCTGGTGTCACCGGAGGTCCCTTCCCCGGCTTCACAACCGGATTCTGACCTGTCGTTTATGGATGTCGCCCCCTCCTTGTCGGTGACGGGTGGGGACCCGGCGGTATGACTGGATTTAGCGTGTTCAGCCCTCATTTAAACCATCGTTCTGTGGTTCTCCAATGGAATTGTAATGGCTACTATCGTCACCTTCCGGAATTGAAATCCCTTCTTTGGTCCTACTCAGCAGCTTGTGTGGTTCTCCAGGAATCTCATTTTACTGATGCTCACTCACCGACCCTCCGTGGGTTCCGTGTTTTCTGTCGAAATCGGGTCGGACCCTTGCGGGCTTCTGGTGGCGTTTGTACGTTGGTCCGTACAGACATTGCTAGCACGTGGATTCCTCTCCAAACTACATTGGAAGCAGTTGCTGTTAGGGTCCACTTAGACTCTGCAGTCACAGTATGCAATCTTTATCTCCCTCCTGACAGGACTCTTACACCTGCTGCCTTAACCACCCTTCTTCAGCAACTTCCTCCTCCCTTCCTCCTCCTTGGGGATTTTAATGCTCATCATCCTTTGTGGGGCAGTGCCTTTCCATCTAGACGAGGTCTTCTTATCGACCAATTTATTGCAGACCACGACCTGTGCCTTCTTAATGATGGCTCCCCTACTCATTTCAGTGCTGGTCATGGTACCTTTTCTGCCATTGATCTTTCTCTTTCTTCTCCCTCTCTCCTCCCTTCATTACACTGGTCGCCACACGACGACCTTTGTGATAGTGACCATTTCCCGTTGATTATCACGCTCCCTTCCCGCTCCCCGATGGAGAGGTTACCTCGTTGGTCTTTCCACCGCGCCGATTGGCCTCTATATACTGCACAGGTCGAGTTTTCTCCCTCTTTGTCGGGTTGTATTGATGACGTCCTACGTGACGTGTCTGACGCGATTGTTCGCGCTGCTAACCTTGCTGTCCCGCGCTCATCTGGACAATTTCGTCGTCGGCAAGTCCCGTGGTGGAGTACGGCCATTGCCATTGCCATCCGTGATCGCCGTCGAGCTTTGCAACACTTTAAGAGGCACCCATCTGTAGCCAGCCTTTCTACCTTTAAGCGCCTTCGCGCTAAAGCCCGTTATTTAATCAAACAGAGCAAGCGGATATGTTGGGAACGATTCGTTTCTTCCCTTGGTTCCACTGTCCCTCTGTCACGGGTATGGGCTACACTTCGCTCTCTCCAAGGTTGCCATCGGCAGTCCACCCTCCCAGGCCTTCACCTCCCAGATGGCATTTGTACGGACCCATTAGTTCTCGCAGAACATCTTGCGACCCATTTTGCAGTGGCATCAGCGTCGGCCTCCTATCCAGCTGCTTTCCTTCATCAAAAACAACAGGCTGAAGCTGTCACCTTATGTTTCACCACTTGTGAGTCAGAATCTTACAACGAACCTTTCACTGAATGGGAATTTCTTTCTGCTCTATCTGCTTCTCATGATACGGCTCCTGGCCCAGATTCCATTCATAACCAGCTGCCTCAACATCTCAGTGCTCCACAACGGCACCATCTTCTTCGGGTGTTTAACCGTATCTGGCTCCAGGGTGACTTCCCTTCTCAGTGGAGGGATAGCATTGTGGTTCCTGTCCTTAAGCCTGGTCAGAACCCCCTATCTGTTGACAGCTATCGGCCAATTAGTTTGACCAATGTTGGTTGTAAGTTACTTGAACGGCTGGTAGCCCGTCGGCTCACTTGGGTCCTCGAATCTCGGGATCTATTGTCCCCTTACCAGTGTGGCTTTCGAGAGGGACGATCTCCAATCGATCATTTGCTTCGCTTGGAATCCGCAGTTCGGCAGGCTTTTTCCCAGCGCCGCAATTTGGTTGCAGTGTTTTTTGACCTTCGCAAGGCCTATGACACGGCCTGGCGCCATCACATCTTACTAACCCTTCATCAGTGGGGTCTTCGGGGCCCACTCCCGATTTTTATCCGCCAGTTCCTGATCCATCGGTCATTCAGAGTTCGAGTTGGTACTGCTTTTAGTTCTCCACGGACCCAGGAGACGGGCATCCCACAGGGTTCGGTCTTGAGTGTCCTTCTTTTCCTCATTGCTATCGATGGACTTGTGGCCTCTGTCGGTCCCTTGGTCGCCCCTGCCCTGTATGTGGATGATTTCTGCATTTGGGTTAGTTCCTCCTCGATGCCATCTGCAGAACGGCAGCTCCAGGTGGCTATACGGCGTGCCTCTGCATGGACCCTCTCCCACGGGTTTCAATTCTCTCCTTTAAAATCGCGGGTGGTCCACTTCTGTCGCCGTACTACGGTCCACCCTGATCCAGAGCTCTATCTCGCTGCACAAAGATTGCCTGTGGTTCCACAGTTTCGTTTCCTATGTCTTCTTTTCGACAACAAGCTCACTTGGCTGCCCCATATCAGACTCCTGAAGGTAGGATGTTTCCGTAAACTCAATGTCCTTCGCTTCCTTGCCCACTCCTCTTGGGGTGCGGACCGTTCCCTCCTCCTCCGTCTTTATCGTGCTCTAGTTCTGTCACGTTTGGACTATGGTTGTCAAGTTTATGGTTCAGCTGCTCCTTCCACGCTGCACGTGCTGGATCCAGTCCACCATCGTGGTATCCGTTTGGCCACCGGTGCATTCCCTACGAGCCCTGTTGATAGTCTCTTGGTTGAAGCTGGGATCCCCCCCCTTTCTGTTCGGCGGTCCCAGCTTCTGGTGTCTTATGCCCTTACTATCCGTTCTTCTCCCGCTCATCCTTCCTATTCTATCCTATTCCCAGACCATGGACGTCGCCCGCCTGACTCCCGCCCTCGGGCGGGTTTACCGGTTGGGCTGCGCCTTGCGTCTCTTACCCGTGATTTTCGGCTTCCTTCTTTGTCCTGTCTTCCTCGCTCCCTCCCCTCCACCCCTCCTTGGTTAGTTCCTCGGCCTCGAATTCGGATGGATCTCCGCCGCGGTCCGAAAGATTCCATCCCCCCGGTGGTGTTCCGTTCCTTTTTCCGCCAAATTTTATGGGAGTTTCGGGATGCTGTTGTTTTTTACACTGATGGCTCTAAATCTGCTGATCATGTTGGGTATGCCTTCACGTCCTTTGTTGGAACGGAAAATCATCTACTGCCACCCTCATGTGCAGTGTTTACTGCGGAATTGATGGCAATTTCCCGGGCCCTTACCTTTATTAAACAATCCCAACACAACCGCGTTTTGTTATGTACGGACTCGATGAGTGGCCTTCTTGCTATTGACCGGTGTTTTTCGCGCCATCCCTTGGTCTCTGCCATCCATGACCATCTCGCTGATCTTCACCGTGCTGCTTGTTCCATTGACTTCCTATGGGTCCCGGGCCATGTGGGTATCCCGGGTAATGAGCTCGCTGATCGTTTGGCTGGGGGAGCAGTTACATACCCCCAGTTTTCTGTAACCCCTCCTGCAGCGGATTTACGGCTTCACATCAAATCCCACTTTGCACAGTCATGGGCCAATTCTTGGGAGGCTACTCCACTGTCTAATAAACTTCGTGCCATTAAGGTGAATACAGGCCCATGGCGTTCTTCCTTTAGGCTCTCCCGCAAGGACTCGACCACACTGTGTCGTCTCCGCATTGGCCATACCAGGCTGACCCATGGTTTCCTTTTGCGTGATGAGCCACCCCCGCTATGTGGTTGTGGAGCCTTCCAGTCAGTGGCCCACATTTTGGTTGAATGCCCCCTTCTTTTGGCTCTGCGTGCTAAGTACAGACTCCCCCACACTTTACCTTTGATGTTGGCTGACGATTCCCGGATGGTCTCTCTGGTTCTAGGTTTCCTCCGGGAGAGTGGTTTTTATTCTCAGTTTTAAAGTTTTTAATCTCCCTCTGGTGTTGGGACAGGGCGGTGAGTGTTTGGGTGTCTCCCACTGTACGCAGTGTTCAGAGATTCCCGATTCACCTCCCTGACCGGAATCCTCTTTTCTTTCCCTTTTACTCTGTTTTTACCCCTTCTTTTTAAGGCTTGGTTAGTTTTTCTATTCCCATACGTACTTTCTGCATTATAGCAGTTGTACCTTTTAAGTCACAGGTGGTCTTGCCTATGCTGTTTCAGCATAGTGTTGGGTTCGTTCTCTTGCCATCTTCCCTCATTTGTTTTTACTAATGACAACGTGACTGCCCTTTTACGTTTCCCCTTTATCCGTTTTATTTTTCTGACTCTACTGAGATGTCCCGTTAGCAGAATGGAGTCTATTTGAAACAAGGGACTGATGACCTTGCTGTTTGGTCCCTTTAACCTCAAACAACCAACCAACCAACCAACATACCGCTTTGCAACCTAACGTGCTTAGAAAGTGTCATAATGTTGCTTTGACCTACTCGATCACCAGATCCGTCCCCAATTGAGTACATCCTCATATCCAGCGTCGTCCAGAAACAGCATTAACCGTCACCGTATTGACCGACCAAGTGCTCCAGATATGGAACTCCGTACCACCAACTGACATGCGACACCTGTAAAACACAATGAATGTTCGTTTGCATGCTTGCATTCAACATTATGGCGCTTACATCGACTATAATTTGTCATCATTTCACATTCGCCGTTGCTTATCTCGCGCTTACGTTAATGTATGACCTTGCAATGTTAATCTCTTAAGTATGTTACCTAGACAAATTTCTTCTCGAAGTTTCATTACTCTAAATCAATTATTTTTTAGTGAAACTTCCTGGCAGATTAAAATTTTGTACGGGACCTCTGCCTTTCATGCGCAACCGCTCTACCGACTTAGCTGCCAAGCTTGGGCAGTTCAGTCGGTTTGTGGTGCTCTCGTCATTGTCAGTTTTCAAGAGTATTGATACGTAATTTATATCTTTTTTGTGCGCCAATTTGTCTTTTTTCTATTTTTTAATTAATAAAAATAAAGTAAATGAAAAAGTTTTTCGGTCAACGACTGGAAATGATTAATTTTTGTGTGGCTGAAACCAAGTAAGATTAACACCGATCCTAAAAAAAAAAAAAAAAAAAAAAAAAAAAAAATTGGTCGGTAGAGTACTTGGCCTTGAAAGGTAAATGGCCCGAGTTCGAGTCTCTGTCCGACACACAGTCTTAATCTGCCAAGAAGTTTAATATCAGTGCACACTCTGGTGCAGTGAAAATTTTGGTGCTGAGATTTTTTCTGTCAGTGTATTTCTGGATAACGGAGTCGACATATTAGTTCAAGCCGAAAGGGTGTTACGATATGTATCGTCGTATGATCTGCATTATATATTTCTGTTATTATTAACTTATGACTGTGGTGTTTTCAACTTTATCTGGTGTTTTTTTTTTTTTTTTTGTTTAGAATACCTACTCAGAGCTGAAAGAAGTGACTGACCGATGCCTGTGCTTAAGTCAATCTCGTCCCCTTATAAAACAAATGTGTTGGTTATCAGCTCCTTGAATTGTGCTTTATTACCGTTAATGTTTCTATTGTTTAAGTTTTATTAATTTTCGTTCTCTCACTGTTTATGGGCCCAATTTTAAAATTTGTTTTAAGTATTTCAAGGAATAATTTGAAGTGTCATTTTCATAGTGTGATTTATTTTGCCGTGTGTCTTATAATGTCTGTTCTTGATCGTCCTATTTGTCAGTGTCGTTTGAATATCGTTGAGGCAAATAAATCTTGCGAGAAAACCTTACATTTCCTTGGGTATGTCGAGTCTATCAGCTTACCAGTCGCAGCTGCATGGTGTCTAACGTTTCTGGACGCTCCAGTACTTGCTTTTGTGTGTTACTGATTACTACTATGCTGCGATCGCTCAACATTCTGGCGTGGAAGTTATTTCGCACCCTTGTTTGTCCATTCTATGCGCTGTGTTCTATCAAACGAAACGCGGCAAAACTGAATTTACTCCGGGGTGTTCTAATGTCTCTCACATTTTTCTTATGGGCCTTTCGGCATATGCAAGCCATAGCCTCTACAATCGTTTTACATTCTTTATTATCAATTCTCAAAGCACGATATGAAACGATCCGTGAAAATACGACACTTTTAAAAGAAATAGTTTTAAGACTTCCGTGCATCTACGAAACATTTTCCTCAGTGAAACGGCCGTTAAGAAATCTCGCATTACCTAAATTCCTCTAATTGATTCTGGCGGAAAAATGTAAAGAACTAAATACCTTGTGTTCTTCCTGACGGCAGGTCTTGTCATGGGGGAAGCCTCGTCAGAGAGGTCCACCTCATGACCGTCTAGGGAAGTGATTCCAGTGGTGGTTTCCCGTTGCCTTCCACTGATAATGATGAAATGATAATGAGGAGTACACAACACCCAGTCCATGAGCGGAGAAAATATCACACCTAGCCCGGAATCGAACCCGTGCCCCTTCGAGTGACATACCGCTGCACTCACCACTCAGCTATCGGGGCGGACAATGAAAACAAAGCCTCAAGTGGTATTCTGTGGTACTAGGTCAAGGTAGAAAGATTTCGTCCCAGTACGGAAATGAGGATGACATCATTGTTACTGAGTATTCATTAAGCTACCCGGCTTTTTGGCCGCTGCTGTTGGCGGTGATTCGTCCAACGGATGGAGAAATTAAAGCCCTATGGTGCACTCGGAGCCTTTTGAGAGGTGGAGTCTATGTGCTGGAAACGAATTTAACTCTCTCCTTTTTCTTAATAACATGCAACAGAAACATTTAAACCTATCTACTTTAAGCTGACAACATTTTAGGCATTTATTCTTCCTTTCCTGTAGCAATTACGAATGCAAATTTCATCTGTGAACGTAGTATTATTTTCGGTACCGCTATGATCTTAGATTATTCCTGTTTAGCATATCTTACGCTCTGTCTTTTTGTTTTGGTTTGCACACGCAGAGTTTATCATGAAGGTTCATCGGGTAATCTGTGACGTCAGGCTCACTGAGGTATAACGTACTCTCTCAGTGTGTGAGAAGAGAGACTGTGTCTTCCAGCAGCTATAGCCCTGGCCCGGCTTATTGGCGGGTGCTGGCAAGCGTGATGATGCCGCATTTGTGTCTAGTCTCTCGTAACCCCTCCCTCCCTCAATCATCCACAAATAGCACCGCTGATCCTTGGTACTTGTCTAGTTCGAGGGCCAGTAGAGAGTCAGTAGCGAGCGGTGTGCACATATTCGAGCATTTCTTATTAGCCATTGCAGTTACTGACTTATTAGTTTTGTCAGTTCGGCTCGAAGTAAAAATGTGTATTTTGTGGTATTATTTCTGCAATTTATTTACTAAGTGGAAAAGATTGTGTGAGATGAAAACTGAAAAGCTGCAACAAAGAGAGATTGCCCCTATGCTACGTGAGCCTGGTTTGCAAACAACTCCAACAAGACGCACTTTGACAACAGGAAGAATCCGACTGAAAAAAGATAACTGAGCTTTGGTGGCAAAACAAATCTATAATCCACGATGTGTATAAATATTTAAAATATCTTGCAGATAATGACAGTGAGGTGTTGGCATTTACATGCGCTCCCGCTGGGAAAGATTTGTGGGACACAATCGATAGCCATGATATCAAGAAATACAGTGATATCTTCCCGAAAACAACATACATTGTAACAAGAAAACCTTGCTAACTTAGAGGCCATTTGTGCAGCACCTTGGGGCCTTGATTTAAAATCTATCTGGCGCGTGTGTGATGATGAAAAATCCCCAACGTTCGATTCTCTCAGGAAAAATATTAAACAACAGAGTTCTTTTACTAAACTAAACGACTTTGACAAAGACGTTTTTAAGCGGACAGACTGAATTTTACCACCAAGGCGAGTACCTAATATCAGTAAAATGATCTGGAAAATAAGGTAGGTATTTACAGCAATCAGTCATGTGTCAATTATGTTTTATTGTGGATCTAGATTTCACCTTTCTCAAAACTAACATTAGTACTTTTATAATGTGTCATGTTCATCGGTTACTCAGTTTTGCTAGTGTGCTAATTCACTTAAAATTCCAGTAATTATATTTTTACGTAGTTTTGTTAGTGTAATAATTTGCTACAAATTCCAGTATTATTTACCATGATACGCGATTTTGTCACTCATTTACGTACATTTATATTCCAAATAAACAAATAATACCTAACGCTTGCTATAACAATTTTACACACTGCAGACTGCCACTAATGAATTGAATGAAAAGGCTTTTAAAATGTTTTAAACTCAAATACCACACTGGTACATGGCTTACATAACGATATGACTGACATAGGCTAATAAAATTTTTCACAGCAAACACGCTGTTACATTGACCTTGGGGAAAGCAGGCACTATTAGAGCGAGTAACTGAGATCCATGCTACTGTAAAATCTGGCAACAGCATATTAGCAGCTACCCGCCAGTACGCCTCACCAGAGCTATAGCAGGATACAGACGAATTTCTTGCAGAGGATGACACAGTCTGGAGTTCTCACAAAAGTATGAGGAAGACAGTTTGTCCTTCAGCCGATGGGAGACCAAATGATTCTTATACGTCGTTTTCTTTACCTCAAGGCTTTTTTAATGGTTGTTTACGATGTCGGAATACTACTTATTCGCCCTGTTTGGTTTCAAATTCGAATTAGTAATTCGTCCTCCTATATGGGAATCGTAACTAAAGTAGCACTAGTTTCACTTTCTTTTCCAAGGTCTATTTGTTAATCACGTTATGACTGAATTTTAGTTTCATATAATGGCCTGCTTTGTGTGTGTGTGTGTGTGAGTGTGAGTGTGAGTGTGAGTGTGAGTGTGAGTGTGTGTGTGTGTGTGTGTGTGTGTGTGTCTTTTTCTAATATACTGGCACAGTCATTTGACTTTTGGAGTTCTCTGCTACAGACATGTGACGCTTTAGTTCCTGGGTTACCTTTCATTTTCTTCCGCGCATTCTTCGATGCACAATAGCATTCAAGCAGTCTCTATCATTGTCATTTTGCCATCTTGACTTTTTACGAAGATACAACATAAATTAAAACACTATGCTCACCCTCCACTTCTAGAATGCAATGTGGCTACGACTCTGCATTGCAAGGATTCGACAAGCCTTTCGTTGGTGTTCCGAGGTTTGTGGCACCACATGTCTAAGTATACGCCACACGGTTACTGTAAATCACGGCCCAGCAGTTTGTGGGGACGGAGCTAGCGCCCGGTAGCGTCACAAATGTCTCCCATTGTGTTAAGATCAGAATAATCTAGTGGCCAACACATAATCCTCAAACAACTGCAGTACAATTCTGACATTGTCATATGAACAGTTATCCTGCTGGAATACGCCATAGCTATCAGGGAAGACACCAAGCATGAAGGGGTGCAACTGGTCCCAAACAATTATCACGTAGACCACTACTGTCATGGCGCCTTTGATTACTGCCACAGGTCCCATGGATACCAGGGTAAAAGCCCACCATGGCACAAGTCTTGCCTCACCAACCTGCACCTGTGACGTAGTTCATCTTTGGAGTAACTGTTAGCCTAAATGATAGTGTATCCAGACACAATCATCCATATGACGTAACAAGAAACAAGGATTATAAGACCAGGTACATGTTTCATAGATTTATAGTACATCTCGATAACCCTGATCCACTGCAGCCTTAACTGACGTTGTCGGGTCAGCACGGGAACACGTATAGATCGTCTGCGGTTTGTGCCTTTGTTCAACAATGTGCTCTGATTTTCAACAAATCGTCGCTTATTTGCTTTACTGAGTAGGCAAGCCTCCAACCTGCACACTGTGTGGTGACGCGTGGTCGGAACACTTGGTCGCCTTCTCATCCTTACATCATTCTTTATCTACGTTCCAGAGACGATCAGGAGTGTAGCACGCAAACAATCACCATCTCTAACATTTCCGAAATTCTCGTTCCCAGACATCGAGCCATAACAATCTTCCCTTTATCAAAGTTCCCTACGTCGATGACTTTCACCCTTTCTGCCCCGTATCATGGGTGGAATGATTACCCACTCGTTTCAGCGACCCTTGCATACTTTTCTCAAGCGACCATATGCCTGCAATACCATTAGGCTGAATTTAGTTTTGCCGTAGCCAATAGTTCTAATTTTTGGGCCCATCTGTGAATGAATGTGTCCTGAAGACCAGGGCCTTTAGCCCCTTCACTAAACTTTATCTGGATATTGAGAATATTGAAACTGAAAGTACCAGACCAGGAAATTTCAGCAGCCTTAGATAAATATTTCATGATGAGAAACAGAAGTAGATATATGTGTCCATGAAAAATACGTGGGCAATAATTTCGCTGATAACACTGAACACTGTGCCTCTATCAAAGGTAAACGTACACCACATATGAACGATGACAATAAAAAGGGACAAACCATTCACATTTGATAAATAATGCGACTATATACGAGCTGAGTTAGGAAGCGTCTGATACTTTAGATTTACGTTTGGGTTAATGTGATTACAATGGTTTTATACACTGATTTCACATTCTATTTTTTACATTCTTTAAGTTGACTGGATACTGGCTACTTCAGTTGCCCTCCTGAGTGAGCCTTAAACGAAACCGATTTCCTGAGGCCCGGGGCAGCGCGTATTTCGCCGAACTGCTAACGAGGGGATCAACAGGTAGAAACTACCCTCGTGTTGTATTGAGGAAAGTCGTCTCGGCTAACGTCTTACTGGTGCCCATCCTATTGCGCGGTTTATTCCACGTATCCAATTTGGACGGCCGAGTTGAAAGCATTCCTTCTGCATGACGGAACTCTGCGTGGCAAGAGGTGGGCGTCCATGCAGTGCTAAAAATTGAACATTCAGGTGATAAACATCTCTCAGCTGTCCAAACACGACGGCAAAACAGCCATAACATATTACGGGTTCAGAAGACACCGCAGAGTTGATGTAAAGGGTTGAGTAAAGTTTTTAGCTTTTCCCACGGCCTGTGATGGGAGCTAGCTGCTTCTTCCGTGGGCAGCAACTGCTGAAATTGATGTGAACTCAGGAGGACATAACACACAGAACAAAGATTTTAGGAAAAGTGGGGAGTAAATCGCCGGCAGGGGTGGCCGAGTGGTTCTAGGCGCTACAGTCTGGAACCGCGCGACCGCTACGGTCGCAGATTCGAATCCTGCCTCGGTCATGGATGTGTGTGACTTCCTGACTTACGTAGACCCTTGTTCATTCATACGTCTTTTTGTAATAAACTAATGATTTCACTCAAATTATGTCTTTGATTCGAGTAGATAGTCTCTATCTGGTCATATTTATTATTTTTCAATGATAAAGTGCATAGTCCCCAACATAAGATTCACAACTGGGGCCGCTATCTTTCATACCGTTGGGTACGTTTATTCCAGCACTCGGTATTAGGGCTGTGTCTGCATCGGGGTTAGTTTTGATATAGTTAACATCACTTCGCCAAACAGGAAGAAGTTTAATTGCTTCAACTATAGGCGAATGTAAACAAGTAACTGAAGATGTTAATAGATATACTTTGAAATACGCCCAGAAATTAGTTACAATAAGAATACAATAATGTATAACGACCATATCGTAAAGGAAATACTATTACACAATGAAGTGATAGATATTTTTGTTGAGTTGTCCTATTTTGGGGTGAGGACAACGACTGACTGAAATAAAAGCTAAAACCGGAAGACTGGAAACAAATGCAGTTTCCGTTGTATCTCTGACAGAAAATTTACTTTACGTATGTATAATCAGCTTTGACTTTTGAAGTGAGACATGGACTTTTAATTAGAACGTTACATAAAATTACGGGGCTGCTCAATAAAGAGGTTCATGTGCGAGGTTAGTATGAGATACATACTTCAAGGTTCACCAAGCCGGAAAAAAATCGCAACACGAAGAAAAAGTTGTGCGACATAAGCGAAAGTTGGTAGGCGCATTTCTGGGAGTCGAGAACGCCTGTAAGGTGACGAAGACGCTGTTGTCAACATCTCACTGACTTTAAAGAGATCGTGTAATAAAGCGATACTGCAGAAAGAATTCGCAGGAATGTCGTCACTGTATATGATTGCTGGCACTGGTGTCATAGCGAGCCACTGTGAATGATTCCTGGGAGAGGTGGTGACGATGATGTACCGGTCGGAAGAACAGCGGGCACTGGACCGCCAGTTGGCCTACCGAGAGGTAAGAGAATCCTGCTCGGAGTTCGGCTTTGTCACATCTACCTCTTGTAGAATACTGCTGCGTGGTGGGGATCCTTACCACATAGCACTGACGGAGTACACCCAAAAAGTTCATAGAAGCACGTTTTGTATTATCGTGAAATATGGGAGAGAGAGTGTCACTGAAATGATACAGGATTTGGGATGGAAATCATTAAAAGAAAGTCGTTTATCGTTGCGATTGACTCTTTCCACAAAATTCCAATCACCAACTTTCTCCTACGAATGCGACAATATTTTGTTGACACCGACGTACATAGGGAGAAACGATCACCACGATAAAATAAGGGAAATCAGAGCTCGTACGGGAAGATGTAAGTGTTCGTTCTTTCCGTGCTTTATGAGATTGGAATAATAGAGAATTGTGAAGGTGGTTCGAAGAACCTTCTGCCAGGCAATTAAATGTGATTTGCAGAGTATCCATGTAGATGTAGATGTACTCATGAAACGAATTGGATTAGCAGCCATAGCTATAATGTAAATGAAAGTGGTGTGGAAGTGAGAGCCTCATATAGGAAGGCGAATGGACGAATGAGTCGTTTGCTAGGATCAGAGAGGGACGATAGACAGAGGCAACGAATTAATGTAAGGCAGATAGACGAAGTGAGGAAATATGTTGGAGCAACGTGGATACATGTTGATGAATAAAGCGGTACACAATGAAATTTGAAGGAATCTTTGTCCAGCGGTGTATATTAACTAGCTATCGCTCATGACAATGATAGTTCCATAAAAGAAATACAAAGATCAAATAAATTCAAATGTTGTTGTCTTATTACAATTGTTTCTTTTATGGGCATTAGAGAGGGACTTCACTAACACTGAGCCCTATTTTAGTAAGATACGGCAGCAGCCACATAACCTCTTTTTTCACTCTTTAGATGCAATCAAGACTGTTTAGCAGCAGGAGATTGAGTCCATCGCCGAAAAATTGGTATTAAGTTACATGATCATAGTAGCGATAATTGACTACTATTCGCTTCTTCGATTACGATCTTTCGGAAGGCAGTGCTCGTCAAGGATACGGAGAGGTAATAATCGGTCAGATCGAGGCCACAGCTGTTTAGCGAACATGCAGAAATATCTGATCGTCCTTGCTTCTGTCGGAAGATTTATGTCGTATTGATTTCAGGTTTCGAAACATGACAGTAAATTGGCAAATCTATCTCACCTTTGGTATTCATCGACTGGGAACCATTGTGCTTCAGCTGATAGACATGATGATAGATGGTAGCAATTCGTGCTTAAATGACAGTTGTCTTCCAACACTCTTCATCAAAGAGTGAATAACGTCTAATTTTCTTGTGCAAATATGACAATGAATGTATCCGTCAAGAAAACATTTGAGTTCAGGAAGGAATGGTCAATAGTAAATTCAGTTTGCTCTGATACGTGTGAGGTATTATTATAAGTAAGGGTAGTATGTATGTTTCTTGTGGATATTTTATTGCGTAAACCAAGTCACGCTAAAATCTAAAACTCATCTGCAGCCGTAGCTCCAATGCTTTTCTTCACAGAGTCACACATCACGTACATCCCTTTGATACATTATTTATCCTTCAAGCTATCGAAATAATACTTTCGGTAAATAATTGTAAACGAAGAGTTAGCTCTGTGATGAAAGCTCTTAGTTTTCTGTGTAACAAGGTATTGAAACAATTGGGAGGAACTTGATTCAGAAACATTTACCAATGTTGTTTTCCAACTGAATTCCAAGCCATTTGAATCTAGCAACAGTTGTTACTGTTCACTTTCCAAACGGACTCATGAAAGAGTTAAATACGTCACGTGTGACACCAAGACTGCCAACAGAGAAAAGTGTCCCCTCAATTAACATATAAACGCAGTATAATGGATTCTAACCTGCAATTTATCGGTAGTTATTATCAGGTTTAGTAAATTACCGCTTTTTGTTGTTGGAAAACAGATTAACTACAAACCCTAAAAGGATCATATCACTGTATGTTTCTGTATATGGACTTAGAGAAAAAAACAGTACCTTTCAATCTACAGCCCGACCACTGAAATATATATCTAGCTAGCGAACCAGGCAATGTTTCTAAACTGCTAAATATTTATGGGAACTGAATATACGTCCAAGTCGGGGGTATCCCTGGGAATTGTATGAAGACCCATATTTTGGCTCCTCGTAGCGAATTCGTTCACTTTGAAGATATGTAACTCTAAATTGTAATAAATCTTATAGAATATGACTAGAAAGGACTCCTTTGTTTGCGTTTTTGGTTTTTATTGTAGTCAAGGTTCTTAAAATTTTTGTACACGTTAAAACTGAAGAACTCTGGATATAAAAGATTTTTGTTTTTATTTTATTCGGTGTGGTATGAATGTGAATTGGTTTTCGGAACTACCAATTCTTAAACTAGCAACATACAACTGACCATGTGAGAAACACTCTGAATGTCAATCACTTGCAACGAATTTGAATGTCTGATCATGATCCTGTTCTGTTGTTAATGCAAAAGATAGGTATATTGTTTGGGAAATGCAGTCACTTAAAAAGATTTGATAAATGGGTTGGGATGTTTCGTATACGGCACTGCTGCTGAATGTATGAAGTAGTTGCATTAATGACACTATTTCATGTAATTTTAATGTGAGATCGGGAAGCATCACAAAGTTATCGAGAATTCAGATAGAGTGGTAGTATTCTAATTATAGGCTAGGCCGATGAGATAAAAATTGCAGCTTTCCTAATGTACAGATTTTCTGTTAAATCGAATGTGATAAAGGAACAGCACATTGCATATGCAATATCTGTTTCAAATTATATGTACGGAGAAACAATACATATGTGAGAAACCATTTGTCTAACGCATTTTCAGAGCACAGCACAACATTTTCTTTCTCGTAGTAGGTTTTAACAGAATTGTTGTTTTAAGATATATTTACATTGGAAATAAGTTGAACATGCAGTTTTCCATGTTGTTGCTGAAAATGTGTTAGTTTTCTGTTGCTTATAACTACTCTGTTGTTTATGACTATAGCCACGAAGCCTATAACTCGTGGGTTGTTACGCTGGATGCATTCCACTGAGTTTCGTTTGTGAGGAATCCGTACATTAGCTCCACTTATTTTTCGATTTATCAGTATATGTTGACAAATGTTTTACCATTTGACGGCAACCCTTGGTTTCTGATTGTGTCTCTCCCAAATATCCATCTCTACAGCAGCTATTACCATCTCACTGGATTAAATACCTTCTTACAGAAGCCCATATTTCGCACCCAGGCAATAGCGTAACAGTGCCGTTTATTAACGTACCTCCACTAAACGTAACGGATATCGAAATAGATCCTGAGGGCGGTATTACCATCGAAGTCCCGTTTGAGTCTTTTTAAAACGTAAAATTCATATATTCGTCTTTGCTGTCTGCTTGGCAAGACAGCTGTTCATCTTTCATACTCTCACGCCCATCACGAAAATGCTGACACCATCGACAAACCATGAGCTCTAAGGCCACATCGACATTGAATGGGTTGGGCTCTTGGACGACTCACACCACGTGCCATGCCGTAGCGGGCAAACGCACTAAGACCATTCTCAGAGATGTGGAACGCACGTCTGTTAGGTAGTGTCACGCAAGGTCTTCAGGAAGAGAAACATTTTCTGTGAAAGGTGCGTGTTGCCAGATGCAGTCACATTAGGCGCCGTGACGCAAAGGAACGTTTCTAAGCGAAAAATTCATTTTACTGATGTTTTATTAACTTTCCTCAGTATAACTTTGATAAAATCAATTTCTAAACTAATCTTGTACAGTGGTGATCAAAAAGATCTTTGAGTGAGAGCTGGCTAGAATTACAGCAGTGGACATCTTCGTCTTGCTCGGATTCTTCGATACAGGCGAGCTCCGACATTTTAGCGACAGACATTCTCAAGTTTTAAGTGTGATTATTAATTTGTGTATCCAACTTGCTAGAGCTGTTATATATTTGAAGAGAAGCATTTGTATAGCCATCAGGTGTGCACAATTAAATTTATTCTTTACAGGTTTCCGTTTCTGAAACCATCATCACTGGAGAGAAGCAGCACATCAGCTGGATCACAATTGCGTACTTCTCAAACAAAACTCATTACTATACCAAATACAACGATATCTTACACTTATTTGGACAACACACATAATTTAGTCAATGTCATAAAGTACACAAGCAGACTGCGTACAGATTAATAAAGTAGTTCCTCAAGGTTGAGATTATGTTCGGTACCTAATATTCCTAGTTGACAACAGGACATGACATAAATACCTTCCGTCCTTGAAGTCATTCTTCTGTTTTCAAATGTAGTAAACGTTTTTGTTATAATTGCTTTCCAACGAAAGAGGACCATTGAAACATAAATGGTTAGATCTTCAGGATAATGTTATAAACTTACTGGAGTTTCTTTAGTAAAGATTTTTACTACTGAAGATCGTTTTCCTGTATGTGAAACAGGAGGAACTTCTTTTCGACCGGGCAGGAAGAAGGGACTCGTACACCTCGTGTTTTCACAACGTCATCATGGCCTCGGAAATAATCAGTGACAGGCCGCACGCCAAACCCGAAACATAGATTCTTTTGAATGGCACTTTACGCGCTGATTCGTTCCATGGCAAAATACCATGTCGCGGTATCTGAGGAAATAACAAAAAGCTACAAATCTACAAACCCTTATTAGACAATTCTAGACATATCGCAATGTGCGGTAAGGATAATAACCGCTACCCCGACGTTAATAAGTGACAATAATATATTTACGACCAAAGTGGAACTCAGAAGAAGTAAAAACTGGTCTTATCCGAGTAATTGTAAAGTACAAGTATTAGTGATGTGGAATGCTAATACATTAATAATGTACTATACGATTTCTTTCTCCCCAACCTTAACAGTTGCTAAGATTGCTAAACAACTTCTACTTCAAATTGGATTTCGACCTACCAGTTACAAGAAAAAGAGATACAACGAATCTAAATGCAGTAATAAAACTGTGTCACAAGGTTATAAAAATATTAAAGAGACAAGACGATCAGAGGTTCCCAAGTGTGCTGAATTCTAGTGTGGTATTACTTTTTATTTGCTTCAGGCACAATCTGTTCTTTGTATTCTTTTCTGTTCCTTTAATGAATATGCTGAAGCTATATAAATTATCGTTTATATAACAATTCGACTTTTACCAGCTGTAATGTTGATATTTATTATCACTAAACGCTTTTCGTCTTCAGCGGTTGTTCGTAAATATTACTGAGATGTTAGCAGTCGTGGTCCTTAAAGATTTAGCTGAAATTATTATGATGTTCACGGAACGCCCGATTGCTTCTTCCGTTAAGATTCTCCAACGGACTGAAATCTTTGTGGAGGTTTTAATATTGTTGATACGCAATGTAAATGCTGACAAGAACAAGCCACATGACAAATGCTTCAGTATCTTCTGTGCCCAACGTCCTACAAGGACGATAATCATGCCAACCCGAGTACCTTGGACGTTGCAGAGTTTCCAACACATACCGCATGAAGATATATATTCATCACACGT
The DNA here is from genome assembly GCF_023864345.2 of Schistocerca serialis cubense. Taxonomy (NCBI): domain Eukaryota; kingdom Metazoa; phylum Arthropoda; class Insecta; order Orthoptera; family Acrididae; genus Schistocerca; species Schistocerca serialis. Next base: position 238,696,621 of record NC_064641.1, on the reverse strand, counting down.
ATTTTGTTTTCACCGTGTAAGTATGTAATCTATTTACTGATTTGACCATCAATTTGTGATTTCTGTATTTATGACTTCACAAGAAATATCGACACTCCCGCACATAAAAACGATTTTGTTCGCAAACTAATAACTTTTCTTTGTCCTGTATTTCGCTTAAATCGAACTTAGTCAGTGCTGGTGGGCAGTATTTTGTACACTGCTGTACAACTGCGTACCACACTTCTTTAACAGTGTTTTGAACAAGCCAGCGCTAATTCACGTACTGTATGGGTAATAGTTCTCTGAATCACAATAGCAACATAATTTATTTAAATTTTAAGACTACTGCAGGTTTTCATCCAACTGTTTTACTGAGAAGTCTGTGGGACCATCATATTTGTATCATTTACTCTCTATACACAGAATACATTTTCTTCCGTGACTTCCAGTATGTGGTGCACACAGAAATCTGCTAGTGAGCGTCCTGCGGTCGCTTTCGTGATTAGCGATATAGAGGTCACCGTATAGCCTTTGTATTGCTGAGAGACACATTGAAATGTTGTGTAACAGAATTCATGGAGCCATGTTTGCTCCAAAATATAGTACGCCAATATTAAATTTTTAATCTGTTAAGCATAGTACGGAACATTTCATATAAAACATCAAAATATTTAAAAAAATTAAGTATCACATCTTTTAGAGCAACCATGTTCTGAAGAATCATCTTGTAATGATCTACAGTTTCGAAAGTAGTTTTCTCTCGCTGTGTCAAATGTGTAACTGGTGTTTATGTGTAAGATTGGTTTAGAATATTGTTCTGCTTAATCACATGCCTACAGTTTGAACATCTTGGCTGGTGTAGGTGTTGGTAAGTTCGTGACTTTCAGGAAGTGAATTAGAAGGTTTATTTTGTATACATGTACACAGTGACGCAATTGAGAGAACCTACATCGATACTACAAAAGACTGACTAAACGTGATCAAGAAGTGACTGTTTATTACAACCTACACTTATTATGCTGTATACGAATGAAGTTATGATACCAAAGGAAGCTAAATTGAGAGCGTTCCTGGCTTGTTCCTAGCATTATAGAATGAAATTGTAAAGATTGAGACAAGAAACTGTACGTCCACTGGTTCATCCTCCAACCTATATATCACTTTTGAGACTTGAAATAGTCGATAAGTTGGTCAGTTCCTTCCTTGAGTCTTATGGCACGAAAAATATTAGTAAGATTATAACGCTGCTGCATATATAGAAACTCACAGAGTATGAAGTTTTTATCAGTCCGAAATCACAAGACAACACTTCCAGGAAATTTTCTCTTGCCGTTCAGCTGAAAAGTTGAAAAGTATTGAAACCTTCCTGGATTTCTTGCCTTCTGCGTACGCTGATCTGTAATTGTCTCTCTCTCTCTCTCTCTCTCTCTCTCTCTCTCTCTCTCTCTCTCCCCCTCCTCCTCCTCATCCTCCCCCTCTTCTCTCTCTGTCCCCCCTCCATCCCCCCTTACACACGCACACACACACGCACACATACACAAGTATGGCGTGTAAGGGGGAGAGGGGGAAGGGAGATAGAGGGGGAGAGAGCAAGAGAGATATAGACGGAGAGAAAGAGAGAGACAGAGAGAGAGAGAGAGAGAGAGATAGAGAGAGAGAGAATGGGTGGGGGCGGGAGAGAGACGATAGCTAGTTAGGTATTTAAATTGTGTATCTACGAGACGGCAGTTTGTTCTTATGGTGTGTGGCGAACTCTTGCAGGCTACGTGCCCGCGAAAGTTTCATATACTGCACTGGAAGAAAGCTGATGTGAAGAGCCTAGCCTGAGCATTATGTGGGTCACATTACTGGGGAACCCCGTATACCCTTATGAAGAAACAACAGTGCCGGTCCTATTGAGACAGAGTGCCCCTTTATTAGCGAAGCCAATAGCAAGTGTCTCGCGATAAGCAGATCCCGAACTGCTCGTGAGCAACGCACACCCCTGTAAACACGTGCTCGTATGCGGCTCCTCAGCCACTGGTTAGCAGATGTATCCGCGCTTCTAGTAGGACGGCATCGATGAATCTGCTTCGTTTACTTGTCTTCCTCCATTTTCGTCACATTATATTCTCCCTTCTCCGAAAAGGAAATGAAGAAATCAGTAGCGTAAAATGGAAGAAGAGAACAGGCGTTGAACGAAGTGGAAGCCCAACATAAAGTAGGACAGCGGCAAGTCGCCCAAATGTATTTGTGTACTGGGTCACTGCACAGCTCTCTAACAAGAAAATGCAAGTGTCAGCATCAAATGGCAGACTAGAGTCACGAGTATAATGAGTCACTACCCACACTACAGCTGCGAACTGTCAGTTAGTATAACCGAGGACAGCTTATTTGTGGATGCTGATGGCCCAGCAATATACAGTAAATGAAAGACGAGAAGACAAATATACAGTTAAGCCTGAGAGCACTAAAAGGACTGAATTTTACCATGCGTATCACTGCAGTTCGTAGAAGACTCAAAAACCAGTTGTCACTGTCGTATGAAGCACGTAAATAGAAAATAACCATCGGGTTTAACAACGGCGACGGGTGCGCCTTCTGTTAGATCAAATTAAGAGAGCAGAAAATTAAGAATAAAGATCTCAAAAAGGCGACATCGTGACTCCAATTTACTAAAATTTGTTCTTTCTTCAAAAAGATTTACAAGTTACTGAAGATGTGTCAGACTGATGTATTGTAAAGCTTTATTAAAATCGTACATCACAGGTTTTATAAAAGACATTTTGTTGTAAGCACCCACCATAACAAAATGTCTTGAAGTACTGTATCTGATACTATTCCCATTCCGTATTATGCTGCTTTATTTATTTTGGTTTCATAAAAGCAGAGAAAATAGTTTGAAGTCACCGGAAACATACGATATTAGGGCTAAAATTTATTTTCATTGAGATTAAACTGAAACATAATCATTATGCTGAAATCAAGGTCGTGGTATTTGTTAAATACGGAAAACTCCAGAAAATGGTAGGACATACACTGAATTTAGTATTTGTGGAAATAAAGGTAACTTTCCAAAAGGTTTTGATCACTGATCGGCGTATAGATGCGTTTGGAACAACAAGTCTCTAATCAACATGTGGAGGCAGTTTTAAGCTATGGCAGCTGAACACAAATACGAGGTGATTACAATTAAACTTAAACTTTCAAACCGCTGTAGAAATAACGCCATTAGTCAGAATGATGTCAAATTACAACGGAATATTATCGGAGAAGTGGGAAAACGTATGGTAGAAGAAAAATATAGTTCCAAAATGTAGCAATAGATGGCGCTGTAAGCGTTATAATTTAATAGTGGCCGTCCACAAACTATAAATGAACCATACAAGAATGCCTAAGGTGTACGTTTGACGTAAACAAATTGTACTTCTCAGTGTGCATGGGTGTACAAGTGTGATCCTGTTATTTACGTAAGCCCATCCACCACGGCAAGCTCATAACACATCGTATGGGAAAAATCAGTTTTTAATTGTCCTGAGGCCCCAAACCGCATAAAAAGCATTAATCACATAGATTGATTAAGTGTCTCGAGGCCAAAAACCGCTTAAAAAGCATCAATCAAAATCGTATCGGATTATTAATTTCTGTGTGATTCGCGCAAAACATGTTCAATATGCTGTCCACCTTTTCTGCTACAAGTTGAAATCCAAATACAGCATATTCCACATCTGATCGAAGTGTTCCTGGGGTCAAGTTCAGAATGTGTTGCACAATCCGTGCCTTCAGTGCAGCTTAGTCTGCAATCGGAACACTGAACACAACATCTTCCAGACAGCCCTACAGCCAGAAGTCACACGGATTAGGATCAGGTGATCGGCAAGGCCAGGCTGTAGGGAAATGGCGGCTGATAATTCTAGAATTTCCGAAATGGTGCTTCAGCAGCTTCTTTACGGGATTTGCAATGTGTGGAGGTGCGCCATCTTGCCTAAAAAAGATCCCAGCCACACATCCACGCGGTGGGAGAGCTGGAATGACGTGGTTGCGCAAAAGACACTCATAGCGCTTACCAGTGACGGTACAGGCAACGGGACCTGAAGCACCTGTCTCTTCGAAAAAATACGGCCCTCTGATAAATGATGCCGTAAACCTGCACCACACAGTGACCTTTTCAGGATGAAGTGGTACTGGTTGATTTGCGTGCTGATTTTCCGTTACCCATACTCCACAATTCTGTGTATTGACATATCCTGTCAGATGGAAGTGAGCTTCATCTGTCCACAGAAACTTCCACGGCCAATAATTGTCCCACTTCCATGCGAGAAAGAACTTCTAAAGCAAAGATCTCTCTTGCTGGCAAGTCAACAGGAAGCAACTCGTGCACATGGGTAATTTTGAATGGATAGCAAAGAAGGATGTTTCGTAGGATTTTACATGCCGTGCTTACGGGTATGTCCAGTGTTCGGGCAATTCTCATTGCACTACACGTTTGCACACCACCACTGTATCCTACTGCACTGCTGTGGCGACTGCTTCCACTGACTTCGAATCAATTCCTTTCCTTCCTCTACCAGGTTACACACCAAAAGAACCTGTCTTCTCGATTTTCCGAATCATTTTCTCCTGACCCACGGCAGTCATCGGAGAAACGCCTTTTTTCAAACCCTTCAGCGTCCAGAACTTGTGCAGAGTGGCGTGTGCACAGTGATCATTCTTGTAATACAGCTTTACAAGCAGAGCGCGATCCTGCATTGAGACAGTCATGACGAACGTCGTAGACGTGAAAGAAAAAAAGCCGTGTACCCGGCATATTTATACCAACATCAGTGTGTCGTGCGCATGACACGTGCTTCCATTTTCGTATTCTGACACATGCAGTGCCATCTATTGATCAAGTTTCACACAATTTTTTTCTTCTGCCATGCGTTTTACCCCTTCTCCGATAATATTCCGTTGCAAGAAATGGCTCTGAGCACTATGAGACTTTACTTCTAAGGTCATCAGTCCCCTAGAACTTAGAACTACTTAAACCTAACTAACCTAAAGACATCACACACATCCATTCTCTAGGCAGGATTCGAACCTGCGACCGTAGCGGTCGCGCGGTTCCAGACTGTAGCGCCTTTAACCGCTTGGCCACCCCAGCCGGCTATTCCGTTGCAGTTTAACGTCATTCTGACCAATAGTGTTATTGCTACAGCGTTTTGAATGTTTAACTTTAATTATAATCACCCTGTATATTTGGAGACTATATTATAAAACAGAGAGGTGAATTCCAAGAATAATGAGGAAGAGTATAAAGAAGAGCAAATTGATGAGGAAGTAGTCAAAAGTTTCATAAAACCGGTTGTCTCTAGAAGGTAAGTGCAACATATAGACGGACTGAGAGAAAATGTATGAAATATTTTTTTTTACAGTATTGTACACAATACAAAATATTTCAGGAAACGATGGAACACAGAAGGGTAGCAGGCATCAGGAAATAACGAAACAAATCTTAAAATACATAGATAAATCAGCAAGGCTCGTTTAACGTTCAGCTGGCTGTAATTGGCTGCTGATAATCACCTGACAAAAGACACATCACTGAAGTCTACTACTCATGTGGAGTGTAATTATGTTATTTATGTTTAGATAAATAATAAAAAAGTATTAAAATACAAAAACAATTTTTAAGTTACTGTCAAGAATGAATATCTCAGTAGCAAAGGACATTTCAGTATCTTGGTCTTTATTAAATTAAAAGTTCATCGAAATATGAAAAACTAAATCTAATCTTCGTAGTACATAATACAGATATGTGTAGTAAACAGATAATTATGTCATTTTTAACCACACGAAAGAAAAGAAGGTACCAAGAACTTGAATCACACTAAAATGACGTATGTATAGAATTTTAAAGAAATAGCACAGTGCTCTCATTAATATAATTTATGTATGTGATTCCGACTATGTAACGATAGTACTAATGTGCTCTTTGAAACTTTTCATATCATATTAAAATGTTACTGAAGTACTAGAGAGTTGCGTGGGATGGTACAGCTGAAGCTACGCAGTATCTCGAAGGGCATCTGCTCGACATCTGAGAGCATTTAATTAAAGCCTGAAAACGACGCGCGTGTGCTCCGCCGAAACATTGCACCATTTCGCCAACCTTGTCCCAAGCCATGTTCTGCAGCAGCTAGTTAGACCTGCCTGCCAGGTTCCGTCCACGCAGAATATTAGAAAATTAGAGTAGTAATACGTTTATTATTTTTAGTCATTTATGCCCTAATTCTGAGCTGTGAGAGTGACATAATCGATTAGAGTCACCCATGACACTTCTTTGCCCGATGTTTCAAGCGACAGATTGGCTGCTGTCCCACGAGAGGCCTTGCCGTTTCTGTCGTGCTCTGGAGAGCATGTGGAGAACCTCTCTATTCAGAGAAAATTGCTACTTTTCGCACCATACACATGTAATGTCACAATCATCTTACAATTGGTTTTTATCTTCTGATGACTTTAGTAGCTGGTAAATAGGTTGTGTGACGTTGTTGCACGTTGTTGGCCGTATTATGCTATGGAGACGGCAATAAGTCACGGAACGTCCACATACTATCGAAGATAACGTCTGTAACCTCCATGTTGAATTCTTAGACACTTATTCAGCCGGTGTCGTAATTTTGAAATGAGAGTTAGTATGTCTGTCGTGTAATAAACATTTCGCGTGAAGCGCCGTTACGGCACAGGAAGAGGTCGATTGTGGAAACTAAGCTACTGAATATTAAAAGTAACGTTATTAAGGAATACACCCTACCGACTACACAAAAAAGAAAACGTACATTGGCTAATGAGTGGTTCAAAACAAGAATTAATACTGTAAAGGAAATCGAACATAAGTATAGTTACTTCGGTACACACTCAGTTGCATGCGAACGTATGATCGGGATAGAAACACGTACGTTCTAAGTACTATCATTCTCCGTGGCCTGGGTAAAAAGAATTGTGGTTAAAATGCATTCATTCAGCTAAGAAAGAAAATAATTGGACTTCGTAATTTTGTAAAAAGAAAGATTGCAAGTTCTGAATGTTGTGACAGATATGATCAAAATATTGAAACTGACATTGGCAGCCACGAAGGGAAAGAGATGAACACATTCACGTACTTGTAATGTTGAGTAGCGCCGTCGTGAATATCGTTGCCTCCATCTAAATACTCCATGAAAAATTAAAATAATAATAATCTTCAAGAGCTACAGGAGCTGGGATGCATGGTATCGTAAATGAGAAAATCGTATTGTCTCAGAATCTGCTTTCATTATTTAGCACCATTTTAATTAAAATTACGCAGCACTACGTGTTATCACCAGGACATGAGAATAAAGAAAGATAACTATTACTACCTCCCCCCATGAACCAAGGACCTTGCCGTTGGTGGGGAGGTTTGCGTGTCTCAGCGATACAGATAGCCGTACCGTAGGTGCAACCAAAACGGAGGGGTATCTGTTGAGAGGACAGACAAAAGTGTGGTTCCTGAAATGGGGCAGCAGCCTTTTCAGTAGTTGCAGGGGCAACAGTCTGGATGATTGACTGATCTGGCCTTGTAACATTAACCAAACCGGCCTTGCTGTGCTGGTACTGCGAACGGCTGAGAGCAAGGGGAAACTACAGCCGTAATTTTTCCCGAGGGCATGCAGCTTTACTGTATGGTTAAATGATGATGGTGTCCTCTTGGGCAAAATATTCCGGAGGTAAAATAGTCCCCCATTCGGATCTCTGGGCGGGGACTACTCAAGAGGATGTCATTATCAGGAGAAAGAAAACTGGCGTTCTACGGATCGGAGCGTGGAATGTCAGACCCCTTAATCGGACAGGTAGGTTAGAAAATTTAAAAAGGGAAATGGATAGGTTAAAGTTAGATATAGTGGGAATTAGTGAAGTTTGGTGGCAGGAAGAACAAGACTTCTGGTCAGGTGACTACAGGGTTATAAACACAAAATCAAATAGGGGTAATGCAGGAGTAGGTTTAATAATGAATAGGAAAATAGGAATGCGGGTAAGCTACTACAAACAGCATAGTGAACGCATTATTGTGGCCAAGTAGATACGAAGCCCACGCCTACCGTAGTAGTTCAAGTTTATATGCCGACTAGCTCTGCAGATGACGAAGAAATTGAAGAAATGTATGATGAAATAAAAGAAATTATTCAAATAGTGAAGGGAGACGAAAATGTAATAGTCATGGGTGACTGGAATTCGTCAGTAGGAAAAGGGAGAGAAGGAAACGTAGTAGGTGAATATAGATTGGGGCTAAGAAATGAAAGAGGAAGTCACATGGTAGAATTTTGCACAGAGCATAACTTAATCATAGCTAACACTTGGTTCAAGAATCATGAAAGAAGGTTGTATACATGGAAGAAGCCTGGAGATACTGACAGGTTTCAGATAGATTATTTAATGGTAAGACAGAGATTTAGGAACCAGTTTTTAATTGTAAGACATTTTCAGGGGCAGATGTGGACTCTGACCACAATCTATTGGTTATGAACTGTAGATTAAAACTGAAGAAATTACAAAAAGGAGGTAATTTAAGGAGATGGGACCTGGATAAACTGACTAAATCAGACGTTGTACAGAGTTTCAGGGAGAGCATAAGGGAACAATTGACAAGGATGGGGGGAAGAAATACAGTAGAAGAAAAATGGGTAGCTTTGAGGGATGAAGTAGTGAATGCAGCAGAGAATAAAGTAGGTAAAAAGACGAGGACTGCTAGAAATCCTTGGGTAACAGAAGAAATAGTGAACTTAGTAGATGAAAGGAGAAAATATAAAAATGCAGTAAATGAAGGAAGCAAAAAGGAATACAAACGTCTCAAAAGTGCAAAATGGTTAAGCAGGGATGGCTACAGGACAAATGTAAGGATGTTGAGGCTTATCTCACTAGGGGGTAAGATAGATACTACCTACAGGAAAAGTAAAGAGACCTTTGGAGATAAGAGAACCACTTGTATGAATATCAAGAGCTCAGATGGAAACCCAGTTCTAAGCAAAGATGGGAAAGCAGAAAGGTGGAAGGATATATAGAGGGTTTTTACAAGGGCGATGTACTTGAGGACAATATTATGGAAATGGGAGAGGAGGTAGATGAAGATGAAATGGGAGATATGATACTGCGTGACGAATTTGACACAGCACTGAAAGACCTGAGTCGAAACAAGGCCCTGGGAATAGACAACATTCCATTAGAACTACTGACAGCCTTGGGAGAGCCAGTCCTGACAAGCAAGATGTATGAGAAAGGCGAAATTTCCTCACACTTCAAGAAGAATATAATAATTACAATTGAAAATGGAAGTGAAACATGGACGATAAATAGTTTGGACAAGAAGAGAATAGAAGCTTTCGAAATGTGGTGCTACAGAGGAATGCTGAAGATTGGATGGGTAGATCACATAACTAATGAGGAAGTATTGGTTCAAATGGCTCTGAGCATTGTGGGACTTAACATCTATGGTCATCAGTCCCCTAGAACTTAGAACTACTTAAACCTAACTAACCTAAGGACATCACACACATCCATGCCCGAGGCAGGATTCGAACCTACGACCGTAGCAGTCACGCGGCTCCGGACTGAGCGCCTTGAACCGCTAGACCACCGCGGCCGGCGAGGAAGTATTGAATAGGATTGGGGAGAAGAGAAGTTTGTGGCACAACGTGACTAGAAGGAGGGATCGGTTGGTAGGACATGTTCTGAGGCATCAAGGGATCACCAATTTGGTATTGGAGGGCAGCGTGGAGGGTAAAAATCGTAGAGGAAGACCAAGAGATGAATACACTAAACAGATTCAGAAGGATGTAGGTTGCAATAGGTACTGGGAGATGAAGAAGCTTGCACAGGATAGAGTAGCATGGAGAGCTGTAGAGTGATCAATACAACTTTTACATGGTTGACAAAGAATGTCTTAATTTCCAGGGAACTCTGAGACGAAGGCTGTCTTCTGCTGTGTGCCTTTTTAGCTTTCTTCGGTGATCGTAAATATATTGAATATCTTGTCCACCAAGGGCTTTGCTTATTTACTTGACGTAGTTCCGTGTTTCCGTATTTTATAGATGACTAACTTAAGACATCGTGCACAGCAACCGCTCTTTCGGGACATATCCACTTTGTCAGAAACATTTTAGCTCTACATATCAGCTATCTGCTTTCGAAGGGACTACTATCGTTAGTGCTCCCCATCCATAATGTCTGCTTGCATGTGGAAGCTCAGTGACTCCGTGACATCACTTTGATATACTAAATTACGTCACAGATTAATACTATGGCATTTAACTCTTGATAATGACGATAGAGTAAATCATAGAAATTTTGAGTTTACGAGAAAATCTGTCGCGGCAAGAAAACCGAGACATATTTATCCAAGTATGGATCCGCATGAAAGTACGTTCTCGCATAGGAGTTCTGTGCACATAAGTGACACGGTGTCTTCATTAAGTAAAAGTAGGCCTAGTTCTTGCTTCAGATCTTACAACGTTATATGCAGATTTTTATCTGTTCTATTACAGCTAACATCTTTTGTTACGTGATGTGCACTGCGCATGCATATTGTGTGTGACTAATGTATATATACTTAAGTGACAAGGTGATGCAAGCACTACCAATTTCTGCTGTTACTTCATCTTCCTCGCTTAGTTGTTGCATTTTGATTGCAAGTCTGTAGTTTATCTTCAGATGCTCAGCTACAACGTCCACATCTGTCGACAGGTGCGTAAGTGTCTCGCGCCTTAGAAACAGTTTTATGCCAAGCACTATTTCGATATCAAATTTCTCTGTGGTTTTGTGTGTTTCAGCAAGAACGAAGAAAGGAAAGAATGTTAAAGTTGAACGCTCAGTCGGGAAAAAGAAAGTGATTAGAGAGGAAGTTTAGGATGAATTGGCAATGAGTGGAGGTTTGAAAGCAATCATCTCGGTATTATTGTCAACACATTCGGGAGAATTTTACTGCGGATTGTCGGTGAGTATGTAAAAGCTGCTGCTCCAGAATACGAGTCCCGTGTGACAACAACGAACTACGCATGGTCTTCAGCATTCACGTGTACGCGTCTAGTAAGACCAGTTAAAACTCCACTGTGGTACATTACCCTGTGTTGGAAAAGTAATTATCACGGAGTATGCTCGATACTATTGTTGAACACATGAAAACATTACAGCAGCGGGTAACAGAAGTTACGAGAAGACATGCTTGCTTTGTATGCACCGCAGTGGCCAAGGCAGCTAATACATCCTGGTGCGTGGTCCAGAGGAGAACAGTTCGGTTGCTAGACGTGGAAGGCGTACTAACCATCCAGATGTGGCTAGGTATGGCAGAGGAAGTTGCAATGAGTGTTTTGTTAAAACCCCGGACGTTTTAATATTTACGATCGTATGTCTTATGGTTTTGACTTATTAGAAAATGATATTCCCTATGTGTGATGTATAATACCTTGCATTTATATCGAGTGTAACAGACGACAATCTTCTTACGAAAGAAGTGCCCGATTCAAGTTCTAAAACAAGCTTTACTTCGATAACTGAACTGCACATTTATATCGGCACAGAGCAATATCAACGGACTCTGCCTTGTATAAAAAAATGTTCGCGTATTTAGATCAACTGGACTTTAGAGCTAAACATTACTTTATTTAAAATTAGGAATACAAAAGTTTGTATAACAATGTTACTATCTTAAGATCCCTTCCGTGGTATACTGAAGTCTTTTCTGCGCTCTGTATGCAGACAAATAATATAAAGTCACTTAATTTAATGATGTAAAAACTGTTATAAGTAACAGCTTGCAAAGGTCGTCACAATCTGAACTTATTCCCTCTTGTATGGAGACGGCGACCACCACATCGTTCAGTACGTCAATTTGGGCGACTGCCTCTGAACTGTTCTGAAGTGGCGGACTACGTGTGGCCCCGTTTTGACTCTCCCCCTTGCTTTAACTACCATGGTAATTTGCAATAATGTACGAGTGTGTTCAAATGTGTGTGAATTTCTAAGGGACCAAACTGCTGCGGTCATCGATCCCTAGACTTACACGCTACTTAAACTAACTTATACTAATGACAACACACACACCCATGCCCGAGGGAGGACTCGAACCTCCGGCGGGAGGGGCCGCGCAATCCGTGACATGGCGCCTCTAACCGCGCGGCCACTACCCGCGGCACTGTACGACTAAACGCGGTACTAAGCAGCAAAGATACAATTCACGTCAAGCATCTACACAATACATATGATATTTGACATAGTATGAGCATAGTGAGAAGAGAAGTCGCACATAAGCCCACCATTTTGGTAAATGTTGCGACAGCGAAGACGATTCGAAATTTTTCAAAATGGAACAAACACCCAGACAGATAAAAAAATGCGTTTCTCATGGTCAGAGTCAAAGATCAGTATTCGACGCAGAACTGTAGAGTGTAGTTCACAATTCTCGCAGGGTACAGTTTGTCCGGAACTTGCATCCGAACAGTGGAATATATTCTTGCTAAACGAAAGTAACCCAGTTGATACATGCTGTTATGCCAGCTCACTGTAGAGCTACTCTCGTTTTCTATACGAACCGAGAGGTTTACACTCAGACAAAGGCACCAGAAACGCAGTGGGGAGAAGCGGAATTCAGATCCTCGTCCGGCCATCTAGGTTTACACTGTTGGTCCATCACGGCCAGGGAACATAGGCTGGTAAGTATATTCCAATGTCAATAAACTTCACCAACAGCCGTATACTTTAAGATATTTTATTTTATTCCGAAAGCAACCAGTTTCCGCATTCATTTTACCCTCTTCAGGCCCCATATGCTTTCATCCAAATGAACGAACTTATCGTATAGAAATTTACGATATCCAGTATTTCTATTTGGATAAAATGGGTATGGGCCTGAAGATGGCAAAATGAATAGCGGAAACTGGTTGCTTTCAGAATAAAATAATATATAGTAAAGTATACGGCTGTTGGTGAAGTTTATTGACATTGAAAGATCTAGGTTTACGACTTTCGTGGGTTACCTAAATAGACATCTAGGATGCTTCCTTTGAAAGAAAAGTGCTTGATACACTTTCGCGTCCTTTTGGAAACCTAGCCTGTGGTGCGTTTCGTCGACGACAGAACGTTCAACACTTGCCTTTCTTCTTTCCATTTATCCAAAACGTGGCCCCATGGAACTGGACGTAGAACCGCCAATACAAAATCTCTCGATATGCGAAGACTGTTTTTTGTTTTAGAAATGCAACAATTTTCCTTCGTAGTTTCCTTCTACATCAGCGCACTGTATTAGTTGTTTTATGGGAATAGATTCCATTTCTTTCACACCGAGGATGTGTGAGGCTATTGACGTAACGAATGTAAGTGCGCGACATAGATAGGACAATAGCTTTTGGTTATGTAATGTAGAAAACAATGAAATTATTGAAGGAAATAAGAACAGACCGGAGAGATAGAATTCTAATAACATAATTATTAAAAATACATAAAAAAGAGACTAGTGATAAGACGGTAGGAAGAGGAAATTCAAATGGATATTAATAGAGTTCGGAGACGAGATAGTTCCAGTGTCTCCAGTCCAGTTTAATACTTTTGGTGACATAATTGTAGATGAAGATGTGAAAAACAGTGACTGAATAAAAGTAGTAGCTGTAAAGCAGAAAGAGTGAAAATTCAGTAAAAGGAAAAACCAACCAAAGTTTCAAGTTCCACTTTTTTTTATTCACTCGACGACTGGTTTCGATTTGATAAAAAAATTGAAATTTATGAAATGAGTTGGTTTCTCGTTGTACTGATTAAAAAAAGTTGCTGACTTACAATTACTCCAGCTTACTGGAAGTTCATAGAATGAAAGTAGATAATTCTGCTAACAATAAATCTGTCGTAATATAAAATGGGAAAACTTTTAGAAAATTATGGAGGCAATAAAAAAACGGGAACCAAATTTGAAATCCATATTTTCGGGACAAGAATAATGAAATTATTGAAGATAAACAGTCGACTACATTTATCATTAGGGACACAGGAAGTTCAGATTGTAAACTCCAGTGCATATTTATGGCTCATACTTACTGCAGACTCATGTGTTGGAGAAATATGGAAAAAGGATAACATGTGTAAACAAAACTTTTGGCGAAGTACAAGGATTGCTGATTTCCAAAGTAACAGGAATTGATCTAGTGAAAACATTTACGAAATGTTAGTAGTAGGAAAAAGTTCGTGTTACTGTACCCTTCATTGTTGTCAAATTTATTCAAGATGGCGGCGATAGATATGGCAACGTCGCAATGACGTCATGGCGGGAAGCTCAAATTTTGGCAGCAAGATAGATCAATTGGGCTACCTCCACTAACCTAACCCTCTTCCCTCCCCTCTCCCACAAAATGGTGGGATGTTCAAATTCCATCAGGACAATGCAACACACCACAGCTATCTCCACTAATCTAAGAAAATGACGGGAAAATAGGTCACTTGGGCTACCTCCACTGACCTAAGTCATCCGAGTGCCACCTCTTCCTACGAATTGGAGGGAAAGGGACTAAGTCTGTGCTGGTAGGATGACATAAGTCTTTATTTTGCATGCAGTGTTTATTTAAACAATTTGAGGCAGCAGCTCCATCCAGTGTGTTCACCATGAGGTCTGCAGTCCAACTGACCTAGTACACTGTACTGCCACCAGGGGGCACTGCTGTACCTCCTGTGATGTAATCCAAGATGGCAGTATGGGGGGGAGGGGAATAAATCGCAGGAAAAGGACTCAGCCTGTTCTGGGCTGCTGGATAGGAACGACTGTACTTCATTTATTTAGTAATAATTTATTTACAGATTGATTTTATGTGGTTTATTTATTACACTGATACAAAACACGTGCTTGGTGTCATGCTACACAGCTTACAGACCTCCAATCAACTTGTAAATCATTGAAATAATGATGTACACTGATATGCAGGGATGCAAACAACTCCTAAATTGTCAAAATAATGCATGTAAAAGGCTCTGAAAACATGCTTGCTAATCGTCAACTGTCGAAATCATGCATTGCACAGCCTGCACACCTGTTTACAAAATAATGAAACAGACACGAAAAAAACTCGTAAATTGTCAAAAGATAATTCATGAAAACACGCTCGTAACCCTTAAATATCCGAAAATAATGCCGTGCACAGACACTCATTGCATGTCAAAAATGCTTTCAAACTATCGTCAACCGCGACATACACTGAACAGTTGAAGCGCACACTTGTCGACGCCACTGCGAGCCATCCCTGGATAGACGAACGCATGGGGTGTGAGCCATTCCTCTCGCACTGCAGCCGACGGCTGCCAGCAGGTGAAAGTCATGTTTACAGCTACAGTTCTGCGAATGTTATACTGACATCATATGTCTATGTAAATAAGAGTCGAGTCACCCTCTGCACACTCACTTGTTCACCATTTCTCATGCGATGCCACTCTACCTGTAGGCCAGCGAAGACCTAATTGCCGAGCGACTCCCCCTAGCAGACGCAGCAAAAATCTGTTCCAATGCTTCCCAGAATAGTACAGTAACCCTGGAATGGGACATGTGAGCTGTGTCTAGCCATGCACATGTTTATCAGCCAAGCGTGGCTGGCGCTTTGCTGCAAAATGGTTAGTAGCTACTCACCACTGCAAGCCCATCTTAAAGGTTGTCAGTGTTATACTGATGTCACATGGTTGGGTAAATAAGAGCAAAATCGTCCTCTCGGAAATTGTGTAGTGTCCCAGAAATAGTTAACGGTCGCTTTTCCACTAACTTTCATGATGTCTCAGCTTGTCCGCTCGGAAATTCTTATCCTAACAGAACCTGTTTAAATAGCGCAGAATAACGCCGAATGCATTCCTTCTGATGGTCCTAACGTGCACCCCATCCGTCACGTGTTACCCTCCTTTGAAATCGTTAAGTCCTGCTTTAAACAAACATATCTGAAACGCAAACGTTCTCACCACTGTGTAGAGGCTCCTATGTCCCAGCGAAAAGAATATCTTGTGAATGACTTGGGCATTATCATTGGCTTTTACTGAATTTACGCACCAAATTAGTGACGTCGCTAGTGTGGAAGCACTGTCTGCTTTTTTTTTCTTTCTGCAAAGGAGACTTTCAGTGGCAAAATTGTTTTGTACTGATCACCATATTGCACTGACAATTAAACCCTACAAAGTGGCCTACAGATCGTCAAATATGGATAGACTCTTACTCAATTACACTGCACTGCCACTGAGGATGGAAGCTTGAATATGATAGCGTGAAACTGATCTCCAGCCTGAAATTATATCACAATGTACCTTGTCGATGTAGTAAACATACAATTCGTATCCTGCGTCATAGAATATCGCCCCTTTAGCATCATGCATATAGCAATCGACCGCCAGACACTCGTACATATACCGCAAAGACGGACAGCATAAGCATATGCACTGTAGGTATACTCCTCGCTGCACTAGACATTTCCCACGAGGTCGGGCTGTCATCCACCCCCAAGTGGTGACCAGAGCGCTCTCTGTGGACTGAAGTCACTCTCAGAACTGCTGTACAAAGTTGAGGTTGGCTCCCTTGGCACAAAGCCATTACTGTATCTGGCCCTGACCTGATATCTTGCTTGCTTTTCACACACATCTCCAAACTCTGGGATTACAAGAACGTATGAAATTCCACATGATATGCCAGAATATCATGCCATTTTCACGAGACCCTCCAACACTTACTGCGGATACCGTTGTACAAAGGCTAGGTCAGTTACCCTCGGCACAAAGGTATCATAGTTTGTGGTCCCGACCTGCTTGCTTGCTTGTTTTCTACACCATTCTCCAGACTCTGTGATTAAAAGAACACGTGTATTTTCACATGGTTAGCCAGAATATTATACCACTCCCGCGATACTTCTCCATATCAAACATATAGCAGTATCGCTTGCATAGCAGTATCGCTCGCGCAACTTAATTCTGAAGATATAGACTGGAAATTATTTCTCCTATTTCTTTCTTTTGTTCTCCTTAATGGTGTGCTATTACAAAACTTTCAAATCTGTTACTATACTCTGGTAAGGGGTGCTAACATCATCCACTTGGACACATCTGGAGAAATCTTGTGCACTTGGATGGGCGAGGTCTCGGCAACAAGGTCTATTCATTCATGAGACGCGGAATGTTGCGGTCTACTTCTGGTCAGCTGCAGATTAAATCTGTAATGGTATTGCAGGTGGGATGGTCAAAGACAGTGCGAGGGGTCTTACAGTCTATAATTTGATCCTAAGACGGCGAGAATTCTCTGTGATTCCAATCCTCATAGAGATAGATCGCAAATTATGCACTATGCTCGAGGTGCTAGAAATATGTAGAGTGCTGTCTAGTATTCTTTGATGATGTATATGTCAGAATTAACAGTGAACGGACACACTGCACACTCATACATCTACATTTGCAATGATACTCTCAAAGTAGAGAATGGGCGGCTTAGCGATGATACTGAAATTGGGAAACATCATTGTTCGGCATTAAAATTACTGTAAAATTGCTGAAATTGTTCGCACTATCTACTGTGATGCTTATTATTACATTACTTCCGGTGTCTTTTCCGTCCCATCCATCCACTGGTACGCTGTTGGTCACCACATAATGATTGACTGACATCATTTGTATGAGGTGGAGAAATAGTTTTGGTGGAGGGGCAACGTCTTCTAGGAATGGCTAGCACCGAAACATTGATGACATACATGACTGCAATATGAGGAATCAGTGGAAATGGAATGCAGAGTCATCAGCTATTCCGTCACCGTGACAGATGAGTTTAAGTGTAGAGGTCGTCAGTCCCCTTCGGTCTGCAGTTTGTAAACGCTCTGCAAAGCCGCCAAACTCTTCCAGTTTCCTTATGTTGTAACTGTCTCTTATTTGAAATCATCCAGTGTCTGTCATGTGCTATGGTAGCAGCAGTAACAACGTGTTTTACACCATGCAAGTCTAGTTTTCTGTCAGAGGCAATGGATCAGAGCGTGTTAATGTCAGTTTAGAACCTGACGCAGATCTCGAAGTCGTGGCAGATAAATAAACAAAATGCATGGGAGTGTACAAACCGTGTTACAGCAGAAAAAACAGCAATGTTTCAAACAATGATGCAGGGTGACAGGGAGCATCTCTTGTGACATACAGTATAGTCTCTGGGATACGGTCATCCCCATCCAGTTACATCACTGACATCGGTATTCGCGGGTGGGAGTATCACATTCCACTATTTTTTTCGAGCTTTCACGTAAAAGTCTTCGTTGACGGGATAAGTATCTGTGGTCTGTGCACTGGATCGATACCTTTATTTTTAATAGGATCGTCACATGTGCTCGATGCCGGCACAAAGAGGGTAATTGTTTTCGATATGTGGGAAGAGAGAGATGCAGTAAAAAACTTATCGAGTTCTGTATCAGGTAAAGTTAGTGGTGCCTTCATAGTTCGAAATTTTTCTCTGTTGGATTGTACAGAATAACGATGATAGCATGTTGGAGTAGTAGAGGTGAATGGGCCCTGAGGGACGCGAATCTACTTCAGACTGCAGTATCTGTATGTAGTGTGGGGATGCACCGCAATGCTGTAGCAAAATCTTTGTCCTTCTCCCAGTTCCTGTACTGTCTTTTCTACTACCTCGCGTTGCAGGAGCAGGCTTCATTTGGCGTTGACCTTGTATATCATACACTGTTGACGGAGCTATGACAACTTTTTACCATTTCCGCCGAATGGTTAAAACACTGTCCTGTTGCACTTACTCAAGTCATTCTGTTACACAAGTTGCAGAAGGTGGTGGATATAGATCTCTCCGACTTCAGCTCAGTTCCGACTTAAATTGGAATGATCACTTGCGCAAAGTTGCAAGAGGCATAGGGACTACCTAAAACGACGATGGAATTTTACTGTAGCACATAGGTTTGAGTAAGCTGCCTCTTTTCGAGATATGAGAGTGCCATAAATATGATTCACTAGTGGCTGTAGTCATTAAAGGACTCCTCCGTGGAATCCAAGTCAGGTATGTGGTTGAATGGAAAGACTTGATTCCAAATCCCAGACAGCACTCCTAGCGTATAGCGTAAGAGGGTTGGGGTTGGGTTGTTTGGGGAAGGAGACCAGACCGCGAGGTCATCGGTCTCATCGGATTAGGGAAGGACAGGGAAGGAAGTCGGCCGTGCCCATTGAAAGGAACCATCCCGGCATTTGCCTGGAGCGATTTAGGAAAATCACGGAAAACCTAAATCAGGATGGCCGGACGCGGGATTGAACCGTCGTCCTCCCGAATGCGAGTCCAGTGTCTAACCACTGCGCCACCTCGCTCGGTCGATAGCGTAAGACTGAAGATCTGAAAAGCCCGTGTACATTTCTCACAACCCGAATCAGCACACCATCTACTGTTTGTGATCCTTCTCATTCAACATCTGACATGCCATCGACACAGAATGCATTAAAAATACTGGAGAAATATTTAGCAGTGGGATGAGGGAGTTGCAAATACCAGTTTCATACCAAGTTCCTTAGTCGAATCACTTTCCAAATTCGGTAATTTTATTACGAGGTTGCACTGTACGCTACGTGTGACCACACTGTTGCACTGATAATATACACTCCGGCGATCATCGTCTGTATTCATTGTTGTTGTATTTGCCCGGAAAAGCCACTTCATTCGTAAGTAATGCCATACCTCGATTTATAAAGCCGATATAGCTTTTACAATGGATGCTTGTCTGCACCTGTAGAACCAAGGCTGCTTGTGACAGTAATATGATCGTGTTTTTTAACATTTGGTGGTTTGTAAGACGATTTCGTCTATCTTTCTAAGACACAGTCGTCCACTCGCACGGAAAAACTTACGAGACATGTTCACCCATCGCTGATTTTCGGTCAGTATTATTTAGTATCGCCGGCAATCATGGCCAAGTATTATACTTATTAGTAGGGTATGCGTGATAGGTCCGCCTTGAGCATCAGGCTTATAAAGTGTGTGTTCCGACATGTGCAAAGGAAATTACTATGTCCAGTCGTAAGGAAGATCTGCATTTGACATGGAATACTGTGACAGCAAAGGCAAGAGTATGTCAAGTCATAAGAATGGTACAGATTTTCTATTTCCAGAGCCACAGCTGTCAGCAGGGTGTATTTCCGATACTTCACTCACTGTCGAATGTTGTCCAATTGAGACTTCGATCGTAACGTTTAATTGTAAGTTCAGTGATAAAATATATCTGTGGCCGGTTATCTAGGATGATTCTGCCTATGTGTCCTTGACGTGCAGCGCCAGTGTCCCGTGACGGCAATGATTCACGTTTCCGGCTAACGGTAGGAGTTGTCCAAATGGAGAGGCCTGTTGTAGTGCAGGAATGTAGCTGACTTAATCATGTCGTCCTCTAGACGGCCGAAAAGTGAAATAATACTTGGTATGTTCGGATAACTTTCGTGATCGCTTGGAAATTTGAGAAGATTCAATATGGACTTGTGTTTGCGCAGGACAGTTATTCCCTCCCATGTAAATTGTCTGGCTAACTGATTCCGCACATTTCGCACCTTTATTTAGTTGAGGGAACATCGATTGTGGTGTGCATCTAGTAGGTGAAAGACAGGTGGACTACACGTTTGCTGGTTCTCTAGACATGAGAAGCACCTCAGCTGACTTTGTAAATTATAGGGATGATTTGGAATCTGTTACATCACTGGCATCGGTAATTGCGGATGGATATATCAGATTCCTCCTTTTTTTTTTTTTTTTTTTGAGCTTTACGTAAAGGTCTTCGCTGACGGGATAAGTTTCTAGTTCCTCAGTGGTTTACAGCACGCTCCACTTCGCTAAGGCTTCGGATTTCTAGGGAAATAATTTCCAGTCTTATGCATGATGGAGTTCCAGACAGATAGTGTTAGAAGCATTTTACGTGAATCAACTACGCAATCAATTTTAAAGTATTGTTCTAGTGTCTCGGATCAGTACTGGGAGGGTATTGGTAAGAGAGAACATAAACACACGCACTCCTATAGCTACACTCCTAAAACTACACGGTTCTGCACTTAAGACAGTCTATAATGTTAGATCGCTTCAGTTTCCGACATAACAGTCGTATGGAATGCAGCGCTGTTAATATCACACTGCAAGAAGTATATTTCCAGCGCATGACATACTTTCTTACTGCAGGTTTCTCAACTATAAATTATGGTAACAAACAGTATAATTTAAAAAAAAAACTACTTCCTTAAAACAGCTGCTCTGTGTGATACATGTGCAATATAGCTTTCCAGAGATGTATAGCGTCCACTGCCCACATCCGATCACGGATCAGGAATTATACTATACCCGAATCAGTCCTATATATACGATCGTTAGTATCGGAGAATACCTCTTATAAGGAAACAGATAAACACATAGCAGGGACGTCAGACATGTGAAATTATACGTCATGCCGCCACTAACGGTGTAAGCAGCGCATCTGTCAAGCAGATATATACACGGTGATTGCCCAAACACCTATCACTAACTTAGAATCCTCTTAGTTATGAAACTTAAGTCTCTACTTTATATCCACAATGCGACAGGAAATTGGAGTACATCGCATAAATCTTCGTTCGTTGAGATCAGTGTGTGGAAACAGGAGGGTCAGGTTTCATCAAACGTGAGATGGAAGTCCTGTGATGACCGAGAGGTTTCCTGTTATCGATAGCGAGTAGACAGTGCTCTAAGTCACATACAGGACGTGGTTGTATACGAATGAAATGCAGGCTATTTCACGCGACCGTTGCATCCTGACAGAACATCTCCCTCTCTAGAACGCATCATCAGTCTGGCATTAAATCCTACCTCGTTACAGCTCCATCTCAATCGATCACTCCATCTTCTGTCTCACTGTTGTCCTTTAAGGCAGATACATGTAAGTTTAGAGGCAGATAGTTCTGTTTTCCTGAAAACCATCAAATACAGTAGTCAACTCTCGTGTATCTCTGTTATCTGAATAGACATATAGCAGAATGCTGCCTCGAGAAAAAAAAGGGACTGTTTCCTTGGTTCCCTTCGCTTCCATGTCAACGTTTCCTCAGATTCCTCTTGCAGTGGCATACTTGCTCCCATGTACAAGAATTGTTCTGCGCCAACCAGAAGACACCAAGTGCTTTCTCAATTATACGTATTTTCCGTAATTTTTCGCAATTCTATCAATTTCTTCATGTCACTTCTACCCATGCGATCATGACATCGCCTCTCGTTCCGTGTTCTAAAATTCCTCTTAAATATAATACAGCTACCAACCAAAATCGATATATATCTGTACCGTGTGGTTCAGCGACCTGCCGAAAATCTAGCGCTTTGTACAATTTCGGTTCTTTTGGTGATGTTGTGAATAACTTTTTTTCATTTCATTTTACTTTTATTTCTCAAAAAGAGTAATGAACTTTTTAGACAAGTTCCAGAAGAGCTGCCAGAGAAGTACAGCGAGTCTCAATTGCGATTATTTACGAAGGGATTTCCTTTTCAAACATTTGTCTTACAGTCAAAGGAAACCTAATGAAAACCTTGATCGGACGCGGACAATGCAAGATACTTTTAATTTATTTCTGTTGTAATTAAAAACTTTTAATGTGTATGGTATGCATAAGAGTACACACAGTGAAGTCGATGACGTGCTTGACATATTCAGCAAACACATTCCGCTGCCAAGCGGGCAGTTTGATCGTAGGATATCATGTTTCCCATCCTCTCCTCAAAGAAGAATATTCTGCTGTTTTTCCACATAATGTTTAAGTAGGAAATTCTCCCATTCGCCTGACAAGTAGGGGACACTTTCCCAAAATTCTTGATTGGAATTGAAAGACTGGAACTATTTTAATTTCTGGACCAACTGTACCCATCCCATCCCAGACAAAAATTTCTATTAACTATATGTAACAAGATGTAGGTGCACTATCAGGTGAAAAGTTCCCTGACACTTTTTAGTGGATATTAACGTGGGGCGTGTCCACTCTTCGCCGTTATGACGGCTTGAATTCTACTGATAACACTTCCAACGAGGTGTCTGAAAGTCAGTGGAGTACATGCGCATGCTTGAGTGAATACTGCACAATATTCCGTAAAATTACTCGCCTAGAGAATGTTTGTAAGTTTATCAGCCGAAATATCGGAACAAGAAGTAATAGCATGCCGAATGCCCGCCCGGAAGACAATGGAATTAAAAAGGCTTCGGGTGCTGGTGACTGATCATCTGTATACTCCTAATACAAACGAATTCGGGAATTCGGGATTTCCAATACTTCCAATTGCGACAAATGTTGAAAACAACGTTCAAACAATTAGGCGAACTCTTCCCTATTACAGCAAAGCAAAAGAACGATTAATTTTTAAATATGAGGAATTTGTATGACGTCAAGTAATCGTATTGTTTAGGGACTGAATTCCGTTACTGTCCTTCGTGTATGAGAATTTCATTTTGTCTTTCCCGACCACCAGTAAATATTTCATATCAAAATTCAGTCACTGTTTTATGTGCAAACCTGTGGACGTAAATCCTGCAACGGTTCTTATGATACCGAGCCTGGCCATTATCTTACACTGACATAAGCTCTACATAAAACTGTATACAGCAATTCAAGCTAATTTCAGCATTTAATACAAAGCCAACTAGCCTTCATTTCCGGAAAGTAATGCGTCTATGCTGTTATAAGCATACTCCCATATCACCTCAATAAATACTGCAAAATCATCTGCATGGCATCATCATCATCATCTGAATGTCAAACATAGCGTTTTGTCCCTACTTGCCTTACGTTTGAAAAAAAAAAAAAAGTTGAAACAGGAGACTTTCAGAGTACTCTCCAGTCAGAGTTTAATTATCGATCTGTACAATCAGTTTCCATGTCCAATGTTCGCTATAGTGATAATATTTCATTACACACGAGAAATGGAAAATGCTGACGGCTTCTGATAACTATCTGAGTTGCTCAATTAGACTGGAAAACACAGGACGAGACGTGTGATTACTTCGCACTGCCACTCCTACAGTACTTTTCTACGCTTACCTCCGTTTCCTCGCCTCGTGTTATCAGATACCTCCCATAGCACCAAAACTACAATACACTATCCAACCAATCTGATATACTTCTTACTCCTATATACAAGACCACCAACCTAGTGTACACAGTTGTTCGAATGTAGTACTCCATTTCCAAGTAAGATCGGAGTGTCTATTCAGTCCACTTAATTCAAATTGCAATTCTTTTTTGGGCCATCAGTCTTCTGACAGATTTTCGGTGCCAGCCACGAAATTGTTCTTCAGTGTTAAGCTCTTCATCTTAGCCGACATGTTGCACCCAGAGCCCTCATCTATTATTGTTGGAGATATTCCAGTTTGTGTTTTGCATAACGGCTTTTACCCTCCACATGTCCTGTCATTATGTCTCTTCTCGTTGTCAATGTTTTTCATACATTCCTTTCCTCAACAAAACGGTGGAGATTCTCCTCATTTGTTATCTTATAAGTCTACCCAGTTTTCAACATTATTCTTTAGCACTATATCTCAGAAGTTTCGATTCTCGTCTGTTCAAATTTTCCCACTGTCATGCTGTGCTTCAAACGTACATCTTCAGAGACCTCTCGGTCCAATTAAGGCTGATTCTTGACCCTAGTAGATCGAAGAAATGCCCTTTTGTTCCGTGGTAGTTATAACATATTAATTTTCATTGATTCAATTATGAAATATTTCCGACGTATGTCTGATACAGAAGCACTAACATCAACGTGCTAATTTCGTCGCCAGTTTTTTTTTGCTTTTGGAAAAAACAAATGAATAGTCTTCGAGTACTTCAGACTCATCTATTCCTCTTCTGCTGTCTTGGGTAAGACTTGCATTTTGTTACTCTTGAATTAATTGCCAATAATCACCATAATTTAGAAATACTATGAGTCAATATTCTTTACACATACCAGTCCTCTATCCATAATTATTTGCTTAATCGCATTCTATGTTTCAGCTTCTTATTTCTCCTGTGCAGTATAAGTTCGGTGATGCGACGATTACGCTGCGTAGATGTACTATTATGTGATGAACTACTTCATTTACTCTCGAACTTACAGTCTGATTTGTTCCCAGTACAGATTTTTCTAGCTCTCCACTGCGCCTTTTTACATCGCAGTGTACTGCAATTTCGAACGCTCGCACATCGCACAACGTATTGCTCTCCAACAGTGAATTCTTCGCCCGCATTCATTTGATCGGAACAAAAACGACATAGAATCAGCTACAGTGGGAGTCTTGTTCAAAACATATCCAATTATAAAATTATTCAGTCATTTCCTCTTCCACTGCAGCTGTCGCAATATATTACGTCGTAGAGCAACTAATGTTCTACCTTGAGTCCATAATTTATTTGACTACGAGATATATCACATAGTCTACCTTTTAAACTCTCTTTATTTGGTTCGTTACGTTTTACTTCGCTTACCATGTATCAGAAGTCGTCCATTTTGTAGTCCCCAAATCTGATCTTAATATTATCGCTAATCGCTCTTATATTACTTCTCACTACTTTCGTTTTTCTTCAGCTTACTCTCGGTCTGTAATGTGTGTTCATTAGACTGTTCGTATTATTCAGCAGAATCTTTAATTTCTTCTCCCTTGCCCGCATCTCGTGGTCGTGCGGTAGCGTTCTCGCTTCCCACGCACGGGTTCCCGGGTTCGATTCCCGGCGGGGTCAGGGATTTTCTCTGCCTCGTGATGGCTGGGTGTTGTGTGCTGTCCTTAGGTTAGTTAGGTTTAAGTAGTTCTAAGTTCTAGGGGACTTATGACCACAGCAGTTGAGTCCCATAGTGCTCAGAGCCATTTGAACCATTTCTTCTCCCTTTCTGTAAGTTAGCTACATCACTTCAGGCAAGTGTAGGGATTTTTACTAAGGGGTTACTCACATCGACTGCCATCGTTCACGAGTGGGTGTAGCACTCCATTCGTAACCACTCCTATATTGACAAGATATTTGGGTCCAGTTTATTTTATCTTTCTGTACTGCATCGCGCAGCCTCTGAAACTATTCTACAGAGTATGTATAACTCAGTACTGTAATACGGCTCATAATAAGATGACGTACTTCCCACTAAAACATCAACTTCGCCAGATAATGTCGAAAAAGTATTTATCTCATTACACACCAACAAATAAATCATAATTTTCCCTCTTACTATGCTTCTGATATACTTTGCTAGTTTTATCTTTCCGTCTTTTTCGAGTCATTCATTCATTATTATCTATTTACGTGCTTTTACATACGAAATACATTTTTTAAACATTGTTTTCCAGTTTTGTTGCATTAGTTAACATGAACAGCTGCTTCATCCACGTTGATGAAAGCTTACTCATCTCTGTGCTACCGAGTTTTTATATCTGACGAAGCAGTATTCGTCAGTCTCTCTTTACCATGTGCTTCTCCTCTTATGGATCTCAGGGACACATGGGTAATGATGGAAGTCTCCAGTAAATCTAGCTTGGGGGCTATGTCTAGTATTTCCTTCAAGTTGCCTCACATTCTTAGAGAGAACACACACAATATTTTCAGGCTTTTGTTTTTGAATGGGCGTGTTCTGACACTTACCGTTTGTGCGTTTGTGTGTGTGTATGTGTGTGTGTGTGTGTGTGTGTGTGTGCGGTCAGAGATGAAGCATCCCAGATACTTATAGTTGCGCATCAAAAATTAGTTGTCGATCTATATTCCACACCTCAAACCCCGCGTTCCTTCAAGCTCTTGATATTAATGTTGGAAACATAAGTTATTATCACCGCAGCAGACTGAAGATAGGTCGTGCATTCCAGATCTAAAATACTGGTACCTACTGACACGTCAACGTCTGGACGTTTTACGTTAATGTATACAGAAAATCAGGAATCCGACGTTCGGTTATGTTTCCTCTCCATTGGACAACGAACAGGGATTGGTATTTAAGAAGAGCCCCTGCTCTCTTGGGTACAACTCAGCAATTATCCGATGAAGATGCGACCGCTACGATCTCTAAGGCCTGATATACTCTCCAGTACAGCCGTCCATTGAAGATACAACCACAGGACGAAACAGCGGTTAATCAGTAGGTCACAGAGCTTGTTGGTTTTATCAACCAGTGCCTTCCATCAAGATCATTTGACAGATACGTCATCTTCTGTAAAGAGACCGACAGTTTAAAATAGTACAAAATGTTCGAGATCCTCATAAGTATGGGTGTATACTGTAGGGAAAACAGGTAATATACAATAATGACAAGAACGAACAGGGGAAATACAAATAGAAGGCGACGAAAGAAGTGCAGTTGCTCCACCCGCTAGCTCGAATCTGGGGCCGCGAGCGCTTCCAAGGTGATTACCGACAGCGCTCGGACTTGCGTAACACTGGCTGCCTTCAATGCTGACCTGAAGGAATAGAGCACGGAACTAACTTGACATAATATCTGTACACGTAAATGGACACTTGTTTCATAATAAAGAAAGCACATTCACATCAAATATCCTGACATACTGACAGTATACCGAAAACAAGCGTTTCTCTCTCTCCTTTTTTAATTTTTTTCGTCGACATTTAAACACGACTCTACACTTGGTACGAAACATGATCAATGTAACTGATCCCAAACCGTCGAGTTGACACACTCGATACGGTGCATTAACCACTAAAATACTTCATTACGTGTAGAAGCATAGATAAACTACGACGGTGGGAATGACAAAATACACACATGAAACCAAATTTTGCATCACATCTGTTCCGACAGTTCCGGAACCTCTACAGAAACTTGCTATAGAGATCAACAAAAACATCATATCCGCCTTTTTTTTCCTCATGAAAACCACACATTGCACGTTGTACCACCATAAAGCGAGACATTCAGAGGTGGTGGTCCACATTGCTGTACGCACCAATACCTCTAATACCCAGCAGCACGTACTCTTGCATTGATGCATCCCTGTATTCATCGTGGCATACTATCCACAAGTTCATCAAGGCTCTGTTGGTCTAGACTGTCCCACACCTCAATGGCGAATAGGCGTGGATCCCTCAGAGTGGTTGGTGGGTCATGTCGTCCATAAACAGCCATTTCAGTCTATCCCAGGCATGCTTGGTAGGACTCATGTCTGGAGAACATGTTGGCCACTCTAGTCGAGCGATGTCGTTATCCTGAAGGAAGTCATTCACAAGACCTTCACAATGGGGGCGCGAATTGTCGTCCATGGAGACGAATACCTCGCCAATATTCTGCCGATATGGTATCACTATCGCCCAGAGGACGGCATTCAAGTGTCGTACAGCCGTTACGGAGCTTTCCATGACCACCAGCGGCGTACGTTGGCCTCACATAACACCACCCCAAATCAGCAGGGAAACTCCAACCTGCTGCACTCGCTGGACCGTGTGTCTAAGGCGTTCAGCCGTACCGGGTTGCCTCCAAAAACACGTCTCCGATGATTGTCTGGTTGAAGGCATATGCGACACCAGTCGGTGAAGGGAACGCGATGCCAGTTCTGAGCGGTCTATTCGGCATGTTGCTGGACCCATCTGTACCGCCCTGCATGGTGTCGTGGTTTCAAAGATGGACCTTGCCATGGACGTCGGGAGTGAAGTTGCGCATCATGCAGCCTATTGCGCAAAGTCTGAGTCGTAACGCGACGTCCTGTGGCTGCCCGAAAAGTTGGCGTTGCTTCCAGGATTTCTCCGAGCCATAATCTGTAGGTAGCAGTCATCCACTGAAGTAATTACCTTGGGCTGCCTGAGCGAGGCATGTTATCTACAGTTCCTGTCTCGTAGTATCTCCTACATGTCCGAACAACATCGCTTTGGTTCACTCCGAGACGCCTGGACACTTCCCTTGTTGAGAGACCTTCCTGGCACACAGAAACAATGCGGAACCGATCGAACCACGGTTTTGACCGTCTAGGCATGACTGAACTACAGACAACACGAGCCATGTACCTCATTCCTAGTGGAATCACTGGAACTGATCGGATGTCGGACCCCCTCCGTCTAATAGGCGCTGCTCGGGGATTGTTGTTTACATCTCTGGGCCGGATTTGTGACATCACTGAACGGTCAAAAGGACTATGTCTGTGGTACAATATCCACAGTCAACGTCTGCCTTCAACAGTCCTGGGAACTGGGGTGATGCAAAACTCTTTTTGATGTGTGTACGAATTTTATGATATTATTTACATCTACATCTACATGGATACTGTGCAAATCACATTGAAGTACCTGGCAGAGGGATCATCGAAACACCTTCACAATTCTCTGTTCTTCCAATCACATATAGCGCCTGGAAAGAATGAACACCTATATCTTTCCGTCCGAGCTCCGATTTCCTTTATTTTATCGTGGTCATCGTTCCTTCATATGTAAGTCGGTGTCAACAAAATATTTTCGCATTCAGAGGAGAAATTTTGTGATTGGAATTTCTTGAGAAGTTTCCGTCGCAACGAAAACAGCCTTTCTTTTAATGTTATCCAGCCCAGATCCTGTAACATTTCTGTGACACTCTCTCCCATATTTCGCTATAATGCAAAACATGCAGCCTTTCTTTGAACTTTTTCGATGTACTCCGTCAGCCTTCTCTGGTAAGGATCCAACACCGCGCAGCAGTATTCTGAAAGAGGACGGACAAGAGTGCCGGCCGCGATGGTCTAGCGGTTCTAGGCGCTCAGTCCGGAGCCACGCGACTGCTACGGTCGCAGGTTCGAATCCTGCTTCGGGCATGGATGTGTGTGATGTCCTTAGGTTAGTTAGGTTTAAGTACTTCTAAGTTCTAGGGGACTGATGACCATAGATGTTAAGTCCCATAGTGCTCAGAGCCATTTGAACCATTTGAACGGACAAGAGTAGTGTAGGCAATCTCCACAGTAGGTCTGTTACATTTTCAATCTGTCCCACGAATAAAACGCAGTCTTTGGTTACCCTTTCTCACAACATATTCTATGTGTTCCTTCCAGTCCACAGTTCGGCCCTCTTGGCACAGTCAGATACAACGAAAGCCCAAAATACCTGGGAGTCATTCTGGAGAGAACTTTAACATGCAAAAAACACCTCTCCAACTTGGCCCAGATGATAGAAACACAAGTGATACTTGTGAGACAGCTGGCAGGCAGTATATGTGGAGCAACCACATCAGTCCTCCGAGGAGCATTCCTTCCACTGGTATACTCTGCTGCAGAATACTGTGCATCAGTTTGGCTGCGAAGCGCCCACGTAGTGAAAGTAGACGCCCAATTGAGCTCAGTTATGAGAGTAATTAGTGGTACAGTCCGGTCTACACCTACTTGCTGGCTACCAGTGCTTTCAAACATCTGTCCACCACATCTCAGTCGAAAGGCTGCTCTTTACAACCTCTGTCAGCAAGTTTCTGAAAAGAACTCGATCCCTCTTTATGACGATTTGCTGTCACTGCCCAGGAAACGCCTCAAATCTAGAACACCAGCATATGAAATGGAATTCGACCAGGACGCAGAGTGGAAACGTGAGTGGCAAGCTACAAGAACCCGAAACCACGAACTTGTAGACAATCCAACAGTTCCAGTTCCAGGCTTCCTCCAACCAAGGGAGGTGTGGGTGCAGTTATACAGATATCGGACTGAAGAGGGTAGGTGCAAATACAACATGCACAAGTGGGGCTTTTCAAGTGACAGTGTGTGTGGTTGTGGTGACACCCAATCAGCCACATTGTGAATGACTGTCCAATCAGACGCTTCCCTGGTGGCATTGAGAGACTCCATCAAGCATTCCACGAGGCACTCCGCTCGATCGAGTCCATCAACATCCGAGTGTAGTCTGAGCCGTTTTAAAACTTGTGTACTATATATAATTTCACATGTTCATTTTTATATATATTTCTTTGTTTTGCTAAATGTGTGTTTCTATAATTGATGCATACGATAACAATAATAATAATAATTTCAATGGCTCGTAATTGTAATACCTAGGTATTTGGTTGAATTTACGGCCTTTATATTTGACTGATTTATCGAGTAACCGAAGATAACGAGTTCGTTTTAGCACTCATGTGGATGACCTCACACATTTCGTTATTTAGTATCAACTGCCACTTTTCGCACCATTCAGATATCTTTTCTAAATCGTTTCGCAGTTTGTTTTGATCTTCTGGTGATTTCATTAGTCGATAAACGACAGCGTCATCAGCAAACAACCGAAGACTGCTGCTCAGATTGTCTCCCAAATCGTTTATATAGATAAGGACCAACAAAGGGCCTGTAACACTAAATTTGGGAACGCCAGAAATCACTTCTGTTTTACTGGATGACTTTCCGTCAATTACTACGTACTGTGACCTCTCTGACAGGAAGTCACAAATCCAGTCACGTAACTGAGACGATATTCCATAAGCACGCAATTTCATTACAAGCCGCTTGTGCGGTACAGTGTCAAAAGCCTTCCGGAAATCCAGAAATACGGAATCGCTCTGAAATCCCTTGTCAACAGCAATCAACACTTTATGTGAATAAAGAGCTAGTTGTGATTCACAGGAGCGATGTTTTCCAAACCATTGTGATTGTGTGTCAATAGACAGTTTTCTTCGAGGTAATTCATAAAGTTCCAACGCACTATATGTTCGAAAATCCTGCTGCATATCGACATTAACGATATGGGCCTGTAATTTAGTGGATTACTCCTACTACCTTTCTTAATATTGGTGTGACCTGAGCAACTTTCCAGTCTTTAGGAAATTAATGTAGGGTTGTGGAATAATAATGGTCCTTCTTTGGAATTATTGTTTTGCGCATTCTGAGGTATTCTCTACATCCTTTTCTCTTTAGCAAAAATTAGGGATAGAAAACGAGAAAAATTGAGAGAGAGAATGCAAAATATGAAATAGTATTTCCAACATAAGTTAAGGGTCATCGCCATTATAGCAACAAACACCTTCCCAGCAAGGAGTAGCACGTTGTACGTCTTGACTATAGAGGTTAATTGTTAGTACTTGGAAATTACAAGATACCGAAATCGTTCCAGGCTCATGAAGAGCCAATATTTTCAAATCACACCCCAAAACCCACTGAGATTTGTCCGTGAAAAGTATAGATTGATCAAGCAAGAAGACTCACGCCCCTGGAATGTACACGGAATCACAGTGGTGACACAAGACGCGATGAAGTGGCACATTGTCTTGGTGCAGATGTAGGATTCCTGGTGTTTTAAGTAAACAAGAAACTGCATATTATTCAGCATAAAGTTGTGCCTGATGGAAGATCTTCCAAGGGATCCGTTTAAGACTGTATCTGTCAATTTCTTGCTAGATTTCAACTTTAGAGCAAGACTGTACCGGATATCTTATGACATGTTTCTCGGCACACCATGACACGAACCGATAAGTTGCAACTTGTAACATAACATGGCTATTCTATTCACAGCGCTAATGAATATATTCTTGCGACTTTTTGAAAAAAACTGCCTAGAGTGGTTACAGTAAGTGGGTCAACTTGTTCTGTGGTCTATAGAGAGGAGATGTTACTAGGTTAAGTAGAATTTAGGTAACAAGTAATGTAGAAGACACACCCATTTATAGTCATCTGGGTAACAAGTAATTCGACGATACTAAGCACGAAATTACGTCATCTGTTTTACCGAATAGAGAGTCCCATGATGGAATTATATATATATGATGGACCGCGAAACGGTAACGTCTTTATATCTTCACAGTTCAAATTTCTGCGGTTTTGAATCCCATGGCTATGGAACAATCAAAATGTATGAATTCTGCGTTTTGCTGGTTGCATACATAGCTTTGTGTCTCTGTGCGTCTGTGTGTCCCTTTACATTCTGTTAACATGGTAACCGCGAATTTTTGAACAAACTAAGCCAATGAAGTGCTTACGATAAACATAAACAGAAATACAGGAATCAATGAACGTAATATTTAATTTAATAACTCGAATATTTAGAGCATTCCGATAAATTTGTGTAACTTGTACTGAGAGTCTTAAATTCAGTTATTTTGAAACACGAATTTCGTGATGATAAGCATGGAAGAGGGTAACAGAATAACTGCGTCAACCACAAAGGAAGGAAAGTTATAGGGTAATCATCAAAAACCCTTTTAGTTAATCATTAGTACATGCTACAATCTAGGGGCCTGGAAATTGAATAGGTAGAATCATAGGTCCCAGATACTACGATGGACAGTCAGGTACATTCATAATGGATACAAGCAGAGACATGGAAGAATAACATTAACAGAATGGTCGAAGTGAGATGATAATTTGCTGCAAGAGACGAAGTGTGTTATTGCTTTTACCACTCTCAGCTACGTGAACACAAAATCAAGGTGTAATAACTACATAACTTTATCTGTCTGCCTTGTTTATTTTGCATCTAGAGATTAATTTCCAGAGGAGTGAGCCTATATCTGCGTTACATAAAGTTTGAGGATAAATATTACATTCAACATTTCCTCTAACAACCGGCTGCTCGATAACGCCTAAATAAAATTGAAGTCTGCTTTGACGTTCGAAGACTGTAATACTGCCATTTTTTATGTAAGTGAGTTGGTTGGTTAGTGACTCCTGCGTCTGTTATTGTTGAACACTGAGCAATAGGTTTTTTTATTCTCAGCTGTGTAATTTAACAATTATTTGACTCATGTTATCAGTTATTACAACATCGTCACATCTCATCGACGATGAAATAATTGAAAAAATGGGGTAGGAAAATTACGTTTAACTTTTTGTAGACTACAAGACCTGTGTAACACATATAACCTGAAAGGTACTGTGAGGTACTTGACTGAGTTCGCTTCGTACCACAACTAGCTGTTTTCTACACTATTGCATTATCGTAGGCGTGAAGTAAATTTTTTCGTCTGCCTACCTCAGTACATACTGTAATCTCTCTTATCATATTCTCTTATATGGGATTAGCCGAGCGGTCTATGGCGCTACAGTCATGGACTGTGCGGCTGGTCCCGCAGGAGGTTCGAGTCCTCCCTCTGGCATGGGTGTGTGTGTTTGTCATTAGGATAATTTAAGTTAAGTAGTGTGTAAGCTTTGGGACTGATGACCTTAGCAGTTAGGTCCCATAAGATTTCACACACATTTGAACATTTTGATGTCTATGATTCTCATATTCTGGGACAATTCGTCATTGAGGAAACAAGTGTTTCTTGCATAAAAGCTTGTAATAAGGATAGTGTTTGGCGTCCACTCTACAAACTCCTGCAGGTAGCTATTTAAACAGGGAGACTACTGGCAACAGCCTCACAATATATTAAATCCTTTTTCAGATTTTTGTAAGCAGTCAGTCTGGAAACTGTAGTAACATTCATAAGTAAAATATTAGAAACAGAAATGGGTTAAGCTATTCACCCTCATCTACGACTTTTTAAAAGTTTGAAAATATTTCCATGTGTTATCTTACTGTCGTTTGTTATAAAAAAATATTTACTGCATGATGACCAGTTGCGGTAGCTTAACTACCATCTTCAGATCACATGTATTATTATAAATGCAGTAGCAATGGAAAAGACGGTTGCATTGTCCATAACGTTCTTACTTCAAATCCACAGGTAAAAATGTGCTATGTATATTGTGGCCGTTTATAGCACATTTTACCTGGAGATTTAAAATAAGAACGTTAGAAACGACGCAAAGATCTTGTAGACTAAGAGTGTATTTATAATTCTACATACGAGCTGAAGAGTTAAGCTACCGGAACTGATCGTCACGTTGTAAATATTTTTTATGTCAAATGTGACCGATTCAATATACAGAAAAACTTTAAAAGTGTTAAAAAATTCATAGAAACTTTTTAAAATGCTTTAATTTGACTCAGACTTTATGTGGCACAGAAATGAGTGAGGTAATCAGCCCCAAAAATGCTGACCACATTCGTGATGATGTAAAACTTTAAATAGATAAAGAAATTAACTTCAGACATCAAATGAAAGCATATCTATTAGCCAACAATTTGTACTCCTTAAAGGAACTTCTAGATATGTTCAAAAGTGGTTCAAATGGCTCTGAGCACTATTGGACTTAACATCTGAGGTCATCAGTGCCCTAGAACGTAGAAATACTTAAACCTAACTAACCTAAGGACATCACACACATCCATGCCCGAGGCAGGATTCAAACCTGCGACCGTAGCAGTTGTGCGGTTCTGGACTGAAGCACCTAGAACCGCTCGGTCACCGCGGCCAGTTTTCTAAGTATGTAGTACTATGGTGCGATGTATGTGAGAGACAAATAATCAGTATAGTTCAGTGAAAATCACTGCATGTCAGGGGGAAAAATACATTTCAAATCACGTAAATGGTGAGCAGATTGCTGCATTTTTCGCTGATAAAGTGTGATGCAGTTCCAAAACAGACTTCTTTCATATCACAGCGAGAGACTGCAGTTATAACCCACGCAACGTGCAACGCTCTTGGCGGCTTCACTGACTGAGATTGGCGTAACACTCTCTGCCATGACGCAGGTGAGAACACTGCTGCACCTTCGTATTCGTCAGCTCTACTGAAGCGGTACTGTCAGCTCAGCTCCAGTTTCCACCTTCAC
Organism: Schistocerca serialis cubense; assembly: GCF_023864345.2. Taxonomy (NCBI): domain Eukaryota; kingdom Metazoa; phylum Arthropoda; class Insecta; order Orthoptera; family Acrididae; genus Schistocerca; species Schistocerca serialis. The sequence continues at coordinate 238,661,114 of NC_064641.1, read as the reverse complement.
TCGATCCCAATTTGACATCGTTAAATGATATCTAAATGATCATATCCTTTTTATATTAACACGTCTGCTGCTCGTGGTCTCGCGGTAGCGTTCTCGCTTCCCGAGCACGGGGTCCCGGGTTCGATTCCCGGCGGGGTCAGGGATTCTTCCTGCCTCGAGATGACTGGGTGTTGTTGTGTCGTCTTCATCATCATCATCTATCACGGTCGGAGGAAGGCAATGGCAAACCACCTCCACTAGGACCTTGCCTAGTAAAGCGGTGCGGGTCTTCCGCATCGTTACCCTACGCTCTGCAAAGAAGCATGGGACTTCATCATCATCATTACGCCTAATAGACAGAAAGTTGAACCCATTTGTGCTTATTTAATATGTGACACTTCTTTTCCTTGCATCTATTTTCTTTCCTATTGTTGAATGTAAGAGGGTGAGAGTGATATAAAGACAGGAAAGCTTAGATCTAACCATAGATAGTTGGAGTAGACTGATATATTATCAACCTAACCTACGTGGGTAAATTGAGCAAAGTTAAGTTTGTACCAGAGATAAACGGAGTCACCAGGTTAGGCGATGTCAGGTTGGCCACAGCCCAAAAGAACGTACCCCACCATCGAATCTGAATGAGGAACCGCTGCGTCTGTCGTTTTGCCATACTGAAGTAGTTGGGGTGGGTGGAGAAGTGTGTGGACGTACTGTAGGGGATCCTCAGGTAAGAGTACAAGGAAAGCTGTTAGAATGTTCTGGTTAGTGAAAGAAAACGCTAATAAGTTAACTTACACCACCACTGCAATCAGTAAAACTGTAGGGGATGTCTTAATTGTTTTTATTTTGGCAGATTAAGTGATAAAGAGGGAACAGTCGTGACCATTCACACAGAGTATGAACCATGAGTTTGCGCGCGGGTGTTCCCTGTAGAATCAAGTACAAAATCATCTGCCGTGGAAATTAAGGCTGCTTCTTTGTGTGTGGGACTTGGAGATGTCTCCTCCCCCCCCCCCCCCCCCACCGCCCTTCGCATTTGTGGTACTTCAGTTAAACTACGTATATATTATAGTTTCGGGTGGTTTTTCTTGTGGTATAAGTTTCTTAAAGAGGTAACAAGCTTATCTGGGAATTTTACGAATTTAACACTGACTTCTTTGTGAATGGTCTTCAAACACATATTCTCGCCACTACCTAAGTCTATGGTTAAATAATCCGAAAATGCACTTTCGCGTGATCCCTCATAACTGTAATGTTCGCTTATTTTAAGTCAATGAGGCTGTAATAATATTGTCTGGGAATTTGAATTTTTCGATAATTTCTTTGCAATCAGGGTCCACCCTCCTGTAACCACCATTTTGCTGTGTTGCCGATTAACACAGCCCTGATTGACTGTCTAAATGAGTTTATATCCATTAAGAGTTAGCTTAATTGTGGCTTAATCTGCCTCTGTTTCCCGTAAGGATTTTACCCTATGCATTGTGATTCCTGGTAATTGATGTAATTCCACTTGTTTCCGTCATTGATGTGCAGCTATCTGCTTCGTTCTGATAGTGTGGTTAGTACAAATATTTCTTGTATGACCTATATGTTATAAGGAAATTTTATGTTCAGTCAAAATAATTCCTCAAAATAACTTCTTGTTGCTATCAGAGCGTTCTATTCCCCCACCAGTCTCCCTGTGGCAGCATTAGACATGCGTCCTTGTAACCAAGATTCTGTACGTTGCTGATTAACAAATGACCTAACGTTAATTGATAAATTATGTACATTCATTCAGTTACATGTCGTTCAACGGCATGTGGGTTATTTGAAGTTGTGACCACCAAAACAATTTGTCAATATTTGCTTTGTCCACCTGGTACGGGTGCTGAGAATAATAACTTTGCTTAAGTTGGTCATTGGTGTGAGCTGCTGTGTCTACAGGAAGATGAATATAAGAATCAGATCCCGTCCTGGTTTCACTCTTAAGCCTTGTGTTACGATACCTTATGTCTTAGAAGACCAAGAATAATTTAGTGAAAGCTATTACCACCTTTAGTTTCTTGTCATGTCTTGTCTTGTCTTGTCCATTTGAAAAATAAATAGGTATTCTTTTAAAAGAACTCCTCTTTCATTGCCATTAACCCATTCAGTAATGACCCATAGAGAAAACCCTTTAGCCCCATAATAATTGCTGTTTTAACATGAACAGCAAAAGAGGGTAGCGAAGCAAAGAATAAATTCATGAAAATAAAATAAACGGGTACCTGTTCCAGCATATATACGTGGTGTTCCATTGGTAGCTTGTCATTCTTGTGTTATCCGTTGATTTCTTAATTAAATGAAATAGTGGTCTGAAATTTTGTGTAACATCTGTGGGTTGTATACTTCATGTGCCTTTCCATAAAAGTACATTAAAGTTGAGCATAACCATGGGATCTAACGAACGGAACTACACGGACCACGCCGGTTAAGACCAATTAAGGAAATGGCAGTACCCTTTAACTACTGAATCACGATACTGAAAATCACTGCTGGTTCAAGTTTCAGGGTATTCTCGCGGGGAGCCGGCTGGATACCGGAGCGCGTTTACGCTCCGCTTCCGTGACACTGGAACGAGAGTCTGACCAGGATTACACATGGTCCATGTGCCAGTCAAGCTGAATCGGTTCTACCGCGATTTTTCACATGTCACTACGTGAATATCGTGTCGATATCCTGGTACCGCCTCAGATGCGCGCTACGCAAAAATTTAGAAAACTTTCTCACACTTGCACTCTGACGCAGACAGATAGGGTAAATGAATTCCGTCCTGGAGGATGAGTGAGAGACTGGAGGCCATAGACCAGGGATCACCAAATTTGCAGCCCGCGGGCCGAATGCGACTCAAATGAAGTTTTTGTACGGCCTGCGGTCCTCAGCCGTAATATATAGTAATATACATCTGGCAAGTAAGAGCCGAATCCTAAGACGTGAATTAGCGTCAAGAACCACTCGTGAGTGTTTTTTTTCCGCTCAGTAACAAACAAAAATACTAACAGAGACAGTAATATTTTACGATGTTCTCAATTTTAATTGATGTACGTGAACTCGGTCATGAGATAAGTAATGGTGGAGGCTTGCCTCAAGGGCAGAGGCTAAGTAGCACGGCCACTAAAGGGTTAGAGGATGTGACAAGGGGAAAGTTTTACTCTCTGTCTTCCAGTACTGACAACGCACGGGCGTGCGCGGCTCAGACCGATCACCCGCTGAGGTATAAATTTTAGCACGGAAGTAACATGTATTTGTTAATGGACGTAATAGTGACGATCACTTTCAAACGCGGCATGTGTTTGTAGCAAGGAACACGAAATTAAATTAAGGGTGTTGTAACACAATGCAGTGAACAGAAGAAAAGTACATTCAAATGATTTAGTAAACTTTTTGATCGTGCTTCATTTTGTGCAACGCGTTTAAATTTAAGTACAAGTACTGTTACAACCAATTAATCATCCACTCGTACAGACAACACAACAGCACTCCGTCAGTCTATTATAGTGTGATATATTTCGGGTCACTGAAAGTGGCAGCAATCTGAAACAGAGAACAGTCGGCAGGAACTGTTCCGTATGTTGGCGACTTTTAACTATGCTTACTTTGCGGGTGGGTCGCCAACGTACCGCGGCTTTACTATAGCTTTTCTATTATAGGTTGGTAACATACTAATTCATATAGGTTACCAATAATCGGATCGGTGTATATGCAGCCCCAGGTACCACCACACGGTGTCAGTATTGGCGCTTGAGCAAAGAACTTTGAAATCACTGCGTTAGACGCTAAATCTCTTCAGACTTGTGCTCAGCAACAGCACCATTGGAGTTACGGTTTCAGCTTAGTGTGCGTTGTTGCACATCACTCGAAGTTGGAAGATACATGAAATGCGTCTGAGGCTAGGTGCTTCCCGTCAGGTAGGTTGATCGCCTGGTGCAAATCTTTTTAGTTGACGCCACTTGGACGACTAGGGTGTCGATGAGGAAGGAGTGATGATGAAGACAACAAACGACACAGTTCTCGACCGGGGAAAATCTTCGACCCAGCGGGGAAGCGAACTAGGTTCCCTCGTACGGCTTTCTGCCGAGCTGGCCACTCAGCTACGGAGGTGGGCAGTGGTAAGCTAAACGGATAGACGTGAGAGAGCGCGCATGCATCGGTCGCTACTCACAGGTGTCATCTGAGTTGATGAGACGCGTGGGCGGCGGCGGAGGCCGAGCTGTCGCAGGCGGCGCAACAAGCCGAGACGCGACACGACGTGGCGGAATGTGGGCGGCTCGGCTGAACGGGCGGTGTCGCGCGCTCGCACTGCGCGGCCTCCGCTGCCGCTGCCGCTGCCGTTGCTGACGCTGCGGGCGCTCCCTGGCGGCGGGCGGCCGCGGCACTCTCTGCTGACAGTCAGCTGGCGCGACACTGCGTGGCGACGCCCACGCTGCAGTTCAGCCGTGCAGCGAGGCCGCGCCACCACTTTACAGCAGATGGCTGGCGTGTGTGACGGCGACCGTGCTACAGCCATCCAGCACGTGTGCGCGACTCGCGGTCAGCGATGATACACACGGAAGCGACGAATGTCATGGGGCAGAGATATGCACACATACAGATCACGTACACGAGGAATAAAAGGGCAGTGCACTGGCCGTACTGTCACCTGTCCCTAGCTGATTCATGTGAAAAGTATTCCAACGTGATCGCCATGAATTCCTGTCCTGTGCCAACTGAAACCTCTTCACCTCATAGCAGCACTTGGAACTTACACATTAAATTATTTGCTGGATGTATTCCAATCTCTGTCTTCCTCTACATTTTTTACCCTCTACAGCTCTCTCTAGTACCATAGAAGCTATTCCCAGATGTGTCCTAACATACCGTCCCTTCTCTTTGTCAGTGTTCCTCGCGGATTGTGCGCAGGACCTCCTCGTACCTTCCCTTATCAGCCCACCTAATTTTCAAATGGTTCGAATGGCTCTGAGCACTATGGGACTCAACTTCTGAGGTCATCAGTCCCCTAGAACTTAGACCTACTTAAACATAACTAACCTAAGGACATTACACACGTCCATGCCCGAGGAAGGATTCGAACCTGCGATCGTAGCGGTCACGCAGTTCCAGACTGTAGAACCGCTCGACCACTCCGGCCGGTTACCTAATTTTCAACGTTCGTTTGCTGCACATCTCAAATGCTTAGATTGTCTTCTGATCCGCTGTTCCATGTTTCAGTAATATGCATTGCTGTGCTCCAAGCGTACCGTCTCAGAAATTTCTTCCACAAATTAAGGCCTATATTTGGTACTAGTACCATTCTCTTGGCCGGGAATCCCCTTTTCGTCAGTACCAGTCTGCATTTGATATCCTCGTTGCTCCGTCCGTCATAAGTTACCTGCCTCGGTTGAAGAATTCATTAACTTCATCGACTTCGTGATCACCAGTCCTGACGCTAAATCTCTCGCTGTACGCATTTCTGCTACTTCTCATTACTTTCTTCTTTCTTCGATTTGCTCTCAGTCCATAATCTCTACTCATTAGACTGTTCATCCCAATCAACAGATTCTGTAACACTCCATCCCTTTCACTGAGTGCTGCAACATCATCAGCGGATCTTATCACTGAGATCCTTTCACCTCGAATTGAAATTCCATTCTTGAACCTTTCTGTTATTTCCATCATTGTCCCTTCAATTTACAGACTGAACAGTAGGGGCGAAAGACTACATCAATGTCTTACACCATTTTCAATTCGAACACTTCGTTCTTGGCCTTCCACACTTGGCTCTTGTACATATACAATATTGCCAATTTATCCCTACAGATAACCCCTGTATTCTTCAGAATTTCGAGAAACCGCAACGCCAGAAATGCCTCTCTGGTGCGTTTACCTTTCTCAAAGCGAAACTGATCGTTATTTAAGAGTTTCCAAGATTTCTTTTCTCACTTGGATAAGCGAATTGTTAAGCAGAGCCGGCCGGGTAAGCCGAGGGGTTGACGGCTTTACAGTCTGGAACCGCGACACCGCAACGGTCGCAGGTTCGAATCCTGCATCGGGCATGGATGTTTGTGATGTCCTTAGGTTAGTTAAGTTTGAGTGGGTCAAAGTTCTAGGGGACTGATGTTAAGTCCCATAGTGCTCAGAGCCATTTGAACCATTTGTTAAGCTGATTGTGCGACAGTTCTTGGGCTTCTCAGATCTTGCAGTATTCGGAATTGTGTGAACGACATTTTTCCGAAAGTCAGATGGTATATCGCCAGACACATGTATTCTACACACCAACGTAAATAGTCATTTTGTTGCCACTTTCAAATGATTTCAGAAATAATAATGGAATGTTATCCCCCGTTTCTGCCTTATTTGATCTTTAGTTTCCAAAATTCTTTTAAATTCTAATACTAACACTCGATCCCTCATTTCTATTTTATCGGTTCCTACTTCTCCTTCCATCCCACCATCAGACAAGTCTTCTCCTCATAGAGACCTTCAGTGGACTCTTTCCACCTTCCGCTGTCTCCTCTGAATTTAACAGTGAAATTCCCATTCCTCTCTTAATGTTACCACCCTCACTTTTAATATCACGGAATGTTGCTTTCACTTTTTTTGAGTCAGTCCTTCCGATAGTCATTTCTTTTTCGATTTCTTCAAATTTCTCATGTTGTCACTTCGCCTTAGCTTCCCTACACTTCCTGTTTACTTCATTTCTAAGTGACCTATATGTCTGTATTCCTGAATTCCTTTAACATTTTTCTACTTCCTTCTTTCATCAACAACTGATGTTTTTCTTCTGTTACACATGGTTTCTTGGCAGCTACCTTCTTTGTACCTATGTTTTTCTTTCCAATATCTGTGATTGTCCCTTTTAGAGACGTACATTCCTCACCAACAGAACTGCCTACTGAGCTATTACATGCCGCAGTATCTACAGTTTTGGAGGACTTCAAGCGTATCTCTTCATTTCTTAGTACTATTAAACAGTGATCTGAGCTGGTATCTGTTCTGAGTACGCCTTACAGCCCAGTATTTTATTTTGGAATCTCTGGCTGGTCATGATATAATCTAATTGAGATCTTCCCGTATCTCTCAGCCTTTCCCTAATATACCTCCTCCTCTTGAGATTCTTCAGCAGAGTATTCGTTGTTACTAGCTGAAATTTATTACAGAACTCCTCTCTCATTCCCAGTACCACCCCATATTTTCCGTAACCCCTTCTTCTACTCCTTCCCTACAGCTGCAATCCAGTTCCCCATTAGTAATAGGTTTACATCGCCCTTTACGTATTGAATTACCCGTTCAGTATCCTCACATACTTTCTTGATCTTCTGCTTGCGACTTCGGCATTTATACCTAAAATGTCATGTCGGTATTGGTGTGCTGTCGATTCTGATAAAAACAGCCCTATCACTGAACTGTTCACAGTAACACACACTCTGCTCTATCTTGCTATTCATAACGAACCCTACTCCTTTTATATCACTCTCTGCTGCTGTTGATATTCCCCTATACTTATCTGACCCGAAATTCTGGTCCTCTTTCCATTTCACGTCACTGTAACTCTTCCCCCTTCCCCTATAACTAGATTGAGTCTCTGCATTTCCCTTTACAGATTTCGTAGAGCGTAATCCTTTGTTTGTTATTCAATCTCTTATCGATAATCACCTCTCCCTTGGCAATCCAGTCCCAGAAACTCGAATAAGGGACTAGTCCGGAATGTTTTGCTAATGCTCAGATCAGCATGACACTTTTACAATTACAGGTCACAATTCCTGTGGATACACATTACGTGTTTTCAGTGCAGTGGCTTCTTCGTACTGTTGTCGTTGCTGATTATTCCACCCTCTGTTGCAGTTTTCCACCCCAGTGGCAAGTGAGTGCCCTGAACCTTTGTCTTCACCTACTGTCTCTTCGACAAGGCCATTGACAGAATGAGAGCGACTGATTGTGCCGGAAGCCTTCGGAAGCCAAAGATGACGATTTTTATTCAGAATTTAAGTGATGGCGGAATTCTCATCTGGAACCAAGGAAGATTTGATTACTAACCGACATCCACAATGTCAAGAGTGCCGGGAATACCCGATGTCAGGCTTTACCTCTCACCACGGACGACGCAGAGGCCGACAGCTATCAATTAACGATCGGGAGCAGCGGCGCTTCTTTAGAGTTGTCAGTGCTAAAGGACACGAGCCACTGCGTGAAATAATCGCAGAAATCACTGTGGGACGTACATTGAACGTACCCGTTAGGATAATTTGGCAAGATTTTGCGTTAAAGGTCTGTGGCAACAGATGGCCGACGCCAGTGTATTTGCCAGCAGCACGCCATCTCCTGCCGAGCCTCTCCTGAACTCGTGACCTTATCGGCTGGACCCTAGAGACGGGAAAACCGTAGCGTCGTCAAATGAGTCCCTATTTCAGTTGATAAGAGCTCATTTTGGGATTCGAGTGTCATGCAGACCTCACGAAGCCATGGACCCAAGTTGTTAAGAAGGCAGTGTGCCAGCTGGCGGTGTCTCAATAATGGTGTGGGTTGTGTTTTTATAGAATGGATTGCGTCCTCTGGTGCAACTGAACCGATTATTGGTCGGAAACTGTTATTTTCGGCTACTCGGATAACATTTTCAGCCAGTAATGCACTTTACGTACCCAAACCACAACTGAATGTTCATTGATGACAATGCACCACGTCATCGGGCCACAATCATTCGCGATTGGCTTGAATGACATTCTGGACAATTCGAGCAAATGATGGATCACCCATATCGCCTGTCATGAAACCCATCGTTAATTTAAGGGACATGATCGAGAGGTTAGTTCGTTTACTAAATCATACACAGCCAACACTTTCGCAATTACGGACGGCTGTAGAGGCGATATGGATCAGTATATCTGCTGGGACTTCCAGCGACTTGTTGAGTCCATGCTACGTCGAGATGCTTTATTACGCCGGGAAAAAGAAGGTCCGATACGATATTAGGAGGTATCTCGCGACATTCGGCAACTGAAGATACGTATTTGACCAGCTCTACCTACAGTCTTTCAGACGTTGTAGTATGGACCAAACAGGAAAAAAAATAGGTCGATAATCATACAAATGAGCACTTGTTCGGTGGAAGACATGTGTTTCACAGTAGCATAGTAAACAAATGCTCGTAGCTCTTAAGCTATGCATTTTCGATTCGATCCCGTGTTTACTAGGTTTTTACGGTGACGGTAAAATCTACCAGCGAATTTACGTGCACACAGGTGCCTCCTGAAAGGCTGCTATGGTCATAAAGAATACAGTGCTCTTGCCGAACAATAGTTTGAGAAACACTATCGTCTACTTAACATCGGTTCAATTCAGAGTTCTCGAGAAACAACGTCGAATATAATGAATATTATGAAAAGATTATATCCACAAATATATACTGATTTAGGAAGCGTCGCTAGTTCTAAACTCAGCGTGCACTTTTCTCACTCGATATCCTGTGAATCGTGGATGAAGGACAACAGGAAGATTCCATATTCCCAGTTTTCCGGAAAGCGTTCGACGCTGTGCCTCACTACAGACTGCAGAAGTTTTGCACATATGGGATGGATTCTCAGATAGTGTCTAGAAAACTTTCAGATAATGGAACCCAATACGTCTTCCTGCACTGCGATTGTTCATCAGAGAGAAGGCCATCAGTAGGAGTGCTGCATGCAAGTGTCATAAGAGCCTTTAAATCCCCATATACTTCAAGTATTTGAAGAGTGGAATGAGCAGCAATCAGCGACTGTTTGCTGGTGATGCCGTAGTGTATGGAAAAGCATCGTCGATGAGTTACCGTAGGAGGATATAGGATAATTTATCAGAAATCTCAGTTTGGCGTGATAAAATGAAGAAAATATAATGTCCGGACACAATATTGGAAATGTACGTCTTGAACAGTCATGTCGACAAAATATCTGGGCGTATCGTTACAAAGTGACATGATATGGAACGAGCACGTAAGATCTATTGTAGAGAAGGTGAATTGTGGAGTTCGGTTTACTGGCGGAATTCTAGGCAAAGGAGCTCGTATGTAAATGAGCGTGTCGTACAGAACACTTGTGCGACCCGTATTTATACGCTGCTAGAGTCTTTGGGATCGTCACCAGTCATGTTAAAAGATAACATCGAAATAATTCAAAAGCTTGCTGCTAAATTTGTTATCGGTAAGCCCAAAGACGCAGGAGCGTTATGGATATGTTCTGTGAAACAGTCCTTCAGGTAGGAAGACGCTTTCTTCACTAAACTGTATTGCAATGTACAGTATAGGAAGCTGTGTAGAAGTATGCGGGGAAGCGAAGTTAGTCGTCATTTGGTTTCAGTTCATTGAGTAAAGCGCTTTTGGAATTTCTTGAGCTTTCTCTTGCAGACACAATTTCTAGATTCGCTAACAAAATTCAATAGGGACCACTCTTAGTACTGAATACAATCAGACAAAGAGGTTATTCGTAGTAAGCAGAACAAGCTTCAATGTATACGTTGACTTATGTTGAGCTCTGAGGGGCGATCGGTAGTGATTCTTTCTTATCCGAGATCGCTATAAAAGAAACTTTATTGTTGATAACAGGTGTTGGGTAAAACTAAGTTACCATCTTCAGATATGTAATAACGTCTCATATTTTAGTAATACTCCTTCTGCAAATTTTTGTACAATGGTTTGAACGTAGATAGCGAGCTACGTAGCGCTAAACATGTCGCACAATTGATGATATATTTCATATACAGATATTTAGCAAAGTTATGGCTTGCTACTCTTTAGACAGGAACTGACATTACCCTGTTGCCTAAAATCACGTGGATACAGCACAGGACTTCAGTAACTTCGGTCTTTCAGAAGATAGGAAGAATGTAAAAAAGAAACGGTAAAAAAATTAAAATTTACACACTATTTAAAAATTATGACAAATCAAGGACGATGTGATGAAAGTGTGCGCTCAGCTAAAGAGTCTCTTTATTGGCAAGTTAACTTGCCGTAAAGTAAATAAAGTAAAATGTAGTGGTTTTTAATGTAGTGTAAAGTAATGGCGCTGCAAAAGAGAAACACGAGGAGGTATTTCTGACGACAATAATTAATTTGCTTGTTAAGGGTATAACTTTATATAAGACAGACAGGAGGCAGGAAAAAAAATGTCATTGGGAAGTCGACAAACATGATAATTTTGCAATCAGCCACAGACCGAAGATATTAGTATGAGGTCATCCACATGAGTGCTAAAATGAGTCCGTTAAACTTCGGTTACAAGATAAATCAGTCTAATCTACGTGCCGTAAATTCGAAAAATATCTAGTAAATATAATTAAAACAACTTAAACTGAAACGAACACTAACAAAACATTGTGGAAGAGGGCAAACCAAAGACGGCGATTTATTGGCTGAACACTCACAGGATGTAAGAGATCTACTAAAGAGACTTCTTACACTACGCTTGTCTGTTCCCTTTTGGAGTACTGCTGCCCGGTCTGGGATCCTTACCAGATAGGATTAACGGAGCACATCGAGAAAGTTCAAAGAAGCGGAGCATGTTTTGTATTATCCCGAAATAGGGGAGGGGGTGTAACGGACATGATACAGGATTCGGGGTGGTCATCATGAAAACTAAGCCGTTTTTCGATGCGGCCGAATATTCTCACGAAATTTCAATCACCAATATTCTCCTTCGTAAGCCAAAATATTTTGTTGACACCGCCCTAAACAGGGCGATAATTGTAAAAAAGTAAGGGAAGTCAGAGCTCGCACGAAAAGATATAGGTTTTCGTTTTTTTTCGTACGCATTTCAAGATTTGAGTAATAGAGAATAATTGTGAAGGTTTGTCCGATGGACCCTCTGCCAGGCACTTACGTGTGATTTGAAGAGTAGCCAAGTAGATGTTATTACAGATAACCGAAAAAGAAAGCAGATCTTTGTGATAAACGTTGCGCAGTTGATACCGAATAATAATGACAAAAATAACATTTCTCTGTAGATCTAGTCTCTTGTACATGTGACAATTCAAAACTAAAAAAAAATTACAGTTTAGTTCCATGAAATGTACATCCACAAGCCAAATCTTATAAAACCAGAACGTTGCGTATTATCAATGAAAATAGAAAAAACATGTTTGAAATTTGATTTGAACTGCTTTTCTTGATACTGGAACAAGGAAGATAAAGGCTTAAAAGCCTGTCAATAGATGGAGAAAAAGCTCAGAATGCGTAGATGTGCGGAAATGAGTCGCCTGTTTCTCCTTCAGAAGGAAGCACTGGAGCATTACTCTATAAACGTAAACCGTGAATAGCTCTATTTGGATTTGCTGGATGTAGATTTGAACCTAAATGCTAATCGAGGTGCGTAACTTTCTCGAAGAAGCGTCGAATTTGCCACCTTGAGAGGTTATAAGCCCAACGCTCTCCTGTATGCCCCTAAGATGCAGGCTACCTGCTGAACCAGCACTGGGCTGTATCACAGGAACATGAAAAGTTTCAGAACAGCACTGTAAGCAATGGGTGGCGTTGCATAAGATCCACTGTGACGACATGGGTGTTATTCCCTCCTGATAGAAGAACGATGTCAATGAGTTTTGCGTATGTTAACCCCATCAGTTTTCGCGTAAGGAAGGAGCATTTGTCACCGCTGGTAAATTCACAATGCAATGCTCAAACGAAAGACACCATCATTTTTCTATTGTGATTGTTCAACTGATAGATATCTCACAAGGCCAATTTTCCGTTTGAAAATTGCAAGTTACATCCAAGTTCGTGGCTTCCAAAATGGCCGCCATGTTGTTAAAATAGCCTCACTGGTTTCACACACCTGCCATTGCGTATTACTCGACTTTGAATTTGTATTTATCCACTTTTTTTGTTTAGAAGGATGATTCCATACCTATGAATCACATAGCAGAGAGATATAGGATTAATTTTGAAAGTGATTTAGAGTTACACAGCCATCACCTCTGATAATAACAACGTGTGTGCTCTGGTTGGATAGTTAACAGAACTGAGCTTGAATGACGGATATGGGCACGTCATTCCATGATAATTCTACACTATACAGAGTTCATCAATCATAGTGGAAGGTGAGTGATGCTGTTACACATCTCTCTGTAATCCTCGACAGATCAGTGATAGAAATTGTCCTAAAATTTTGTTTTGAAGGGGGAAGGGAGGAATGTTGCTGCTACACGTTTAAATATTCTAACAGTGGCTGCTCTGGCTACTGCTTCCTCCCGTTTAAGACTTAAATCGGTAGGCATGGAATCCTGCGGCATTCCCCCGCAGAACGATTTATGCCTCACCACCTCCTGATGACGCAGTGAACTAGTAAGTAGAGTCTGCGGGTTCAGCTCGTCATAAACAATTACCTATTCATGAAATTATTACACCCTTGTATTATCGCTTACCTCAGGAAATTGCCCATAATGGTAGTGATGCGAATACGATAACTCTTCATCTATTGTGCACGATATTCCTGCGTATGGGCTGTTGAAATATGTAGAATTTCTTCGTCATCTACTAGATGAATTGTATCAAACTACACTGATTATGTTGTCCTCTCCATTAATGTTTGATCGGTTCACCAGTTCCGATATAGCGTGTGCACCAGAAAACAAACATTTTCTTGGAACTTCCTGGCACATTAACTTTTCTTTTTACAGTCCAAACGTTAGATGCAGAGCCCACATATTGCACTGCACCCTCTAAAGACGAATATCTGTGTGGTATGCTTCGTTCAGGAGCCTAAATCGGTGTTCTAGAGGAGAATCCCCCGTATAGCCACTGCAATGTTTCATGAACTAGCCTAGTAACGTTTTCATTGTTTCCCGATTAAATATGACAGAATTTGAAGAATATTTCGTGTATACGTGTAAGTACTGTGGACGTATCTTTGTACGTAATGTCTGTACTGAGACGGCAAACAACGTTAGTTACAAATAGCTGTCTCTTGGAAACAGCTGACAGTGGAGTAGAAGTGTTAGTAGTGTCCTTTCTTCTGAATGTTCCACATTACCTCTTGGGCGATCTGGTATTAGTATTCGGAGTGCATTCACGTCGTCGTACGAGCGTTGCAGTAATAACCTGTTTGGCAGCTCAGACCGCATGAGAACTCAGCGCTTTCCTGCAGTAGAAGTAAGGGTGTCGCCTCAGCGACCTGTTGGAGAAAGCCAGTAGTCTGCAATGGGGAACTGTACTGCATTTCTCCCTTTTTTTTTTTTGTCATCAGTCAACTGACTGGTTTGATGCGCCCCACCACAAATTCCTTTCCTGTGCTAACCTCTTCATCTCAGAGTACCACTTGCAACCTACGTCCTCAATTATTTGCTTGACGTATTCCAATCTCTGTCTTCCTCTACAGTTTGTGCCCTCTACAGCTCCCTCTAGTACCATGGAAGTCATTCCCTCATGTCTTAGCGGATGTCCGATCATCCTGTCCCTTCTCCTTATCAGTGTTTTCCACATATTCCTTTCCTCTACGATTCTGCGTAGAATCTCCTCATTCCTTACCTTATCAGTCCACCTAATTTTCAACATTCGTCTATAGCACCACATCTCAAATGCTTCGATTCTCTTCTGTTCCGGTTTTCCCACAGTCCATGTTTCACTACCATACAATGCTGTACTCCAGACGTACATCCTCATAAATTTCTTCCTGAAATTAAGGCCGATATTGATATTAGTAGACTTCTCTTGGCCAGAAATGCCTTTTTTGCCGTAGCGAGTCTGCTTTTGATGTCCTCCTTGCTCCGTCCGTCATTGGTTATTTTACTGCCTAGGTAACAGAATTCCTTAACTTCACTGACTTCGTGACCATCAATCCTGATGTTAAGTTTCTCGCTGTTCTCATTTCTACTACTTCTCATTACCTTCGTCTTTCTCCGATTTTCTCTCAAACCATACTGTGTACTCATTAGACCGTTCATTCCGTTCAGCAGATCATTTAATTCTTCTTCACTTTCACTCAGGATAGCAATGTCATCAGCGAATCGTATCATTGATATCCTTTCACCTTGTATTTTAATTCCACTCCTGAACCTTTCTTTTATTTCCATCATTGCTTCCTGGATGTACAGATTGAAGAGTAGGGCGAAAGGCTACAGCCTTGTCTTACACTCTTCTTAATACGAGCACTTCGTTCTTGATCGTCCACTCTTATAATTCCCTCTTGGTTGTTGTACATATTGTGTGTGACCCGTCTCTCCCTATAGCTTACCCCTACTTTTTTCAGAATCTCGAACAGCTTGCACCATTTTATATTGTCGAACGCTTTTTCCAGGTCGACAAATCTATAAAAGTGTCTTGATTTTTCCTTAGCCCTACTTCCATTATTAGCCGTAACGTCAGAATTGACTCTCTCGTCCCTTTACTTTTCCTAAAGCCAAACTGATCGTCACCTAGCGCGTTCTCAGTTTTCTTTTCCGTTCTCTGTATATTATTCTTGTAAACAGCTTCGATGCATGAGCTGTTAAGCTGATTGTCCGATAATTCTCGCACTTGTCAGCTCTTGCCGTCTTCTGAATTGTGTGGATGATGCTTTTCCGTAAGTCAGATGGTATGTCGCCAGACTCATATATTCTACACACCAACGTGAATAGTCGTTTTGTTGCCACTTCCCCCAACGATTTTAGAAATTCTGATGGAATGTTATCTATCCCTTCTGCCTTATTTGACAGTAAGTCCTCCAAAGCTCTTTTAAATTCCGATTCTAATACTGGATCCCCTATCTCTTCTAAATCGACTCCTGTTTCTTCTTCTATCACATCAGACAAATCTTCACCCTCATAGAGGCTTTCAATGTATTCTTTCCACCTATCTGCTCTCTCCTCTGCATTTAACAGTGGAATTCCCTTTGCACTGTTAATGTTGCCATCGTTGCTTTTAATGTCACCAAAGGTTGTTTTGACTTTCCTGTATGCTGAATCTGTCCTTCCGACAATCATATCTTTTTCGATGTCTTCACATTTTTCCAGCAGCCATTTCGTCTTAGCTTCCCAGCACTTCCTATTTATTTCATTCCTCAGCGACTTGTATTTCTATATTCCTGATTTTCCCGGAACATGTTTGTACTTCCTGCTTTCATCAATCAGCTGAAGCATTTCTTCTGTTACCCATGGATTCTTCGCAACTACCTTCTTTGTACCTATGTTTTCCTTCCCAACTTCTGTAATGGCCCTTTTTAGAGATGTCCATTGCTCTTCAACTGTACTGCCTACTGCGCTATTCCTTATTGCTGTATCTATAGCGTTAGAGAACTTCAAACGTATCTCGTCATTCCTTAGTACTTCCGTGTCCTACTTCTTTGCGAATTGATTCTTCCTGACTAATGTCTTGAACTTCAGCCTACTCTTCATCACTGCTATATTGTGATCTGAGTCTATATCTGCTCCTGGGTACGCCTTACAATCCAGTATCTGATTTCGGAATCTCTGTCTGACCATGATGTAATCTAATTGAAATCTTCCCCCATCTCCCTGCCTTTTCCAAGTATACCTCCTCCTCTTGTGATTCTTGAACAGGGTATTCGCTATTACAAGCTGAAACTTGTTACAGAACTCAATTAGTCTTTCTCCTCTTTCATTCCTTGTCCCAAGTCCATATTCTCCTGTAACCTTTTCTTCTACTCCTTCCCCTACAACTGCATTCCAGTCGCCCATGATTATTAGATTTTCGTCCCCCTTTACGTACTGCGTTACCCTTTCAATATCCCCATACACTTTCTCTATAAGTTCATCTTCAGCTTGCGACGTCGGCATGTATACCTGAAATTTCATTGTCGGTGTTGGTCTGCTGTCGATTCTGATTAGAACAACCCGGTCACTGAACTGTTCACAGTAACACACACTCTGCCCTACCTTCCTATTCATAACGAATCCTACACCTGTTATACCATTTTCTGCTGCTGTTGATATTACCCGATACTCATCTGACCAGAAATCCTTGTCTTCTTTCCCATTCACTTCACTGACCCCTACTATATCTAGATTGAGCCTTTGCATTTCCCTTTCCAGATTTTCTTGTTTCCCTACCACGTTCAAGCTTCTGACATTCCATGCCCCGACTCGTAGAACGTTATCCTGTCGTAGATTATTCAATCTTTTTCTCATGGTAATCTCCCCCTTGGCAGTCCCTCCTTACGTGGCTGTTTCCCGCGACGCTCCTTCACAGTCAATGAAGATAAACAGTAATGCATGGACCCCTACGGAGTCTGTTCTGCACATTGCATGTCTTAAGGTAGGTGATGTGGAAATTACAGTGAACGTTGAGGTGGAAGGTGCGTATAGCCAATTACAGGCACAGTATTAAAGCCCAACCAAGAATTAGCTCATTTCACTGATCCCTTCTTTGGTCATAACTGTCTGTAGAGAAAAGAACCCTACATTTTGAAATATTACATAACGTAACAAATAAATGATTTCTAAAAATCACAAAAATCAAAAATAAAAGTGTTCATAAGGCACTTATGATTTTCCGTCATAATACGAGATACATGACTCAAATGAGTAGTTGGGTAGCTTATTTTCTGGACAATGGATCCAAACACCGTCAACGACATTCATTGTCACATTCCCCTTCCCCACACCCATAAACCCAAATGTGGTCTTATCTAGTATTTATTTAGGTCTAATTTATGGCTTGATTATCTTAATAGCTTTGATTTATGTCCCACTTTCAAAACAAGGTTGCCTCTGTACTTCTTCTACCTTATCGTTATTACTGTAATTTCTAACAGTATTGAATATCGCTGACTTTCAGCAGCCATATATAAGTTTCAATAAAGAAATAACACGGTTAACAAGTTGGCTATGTTGAAAACTGTAAGATTTGTACAGGACCAGGTGCCTAAGCCTGTATCAAAATGTAAAGATGTAAGGAGAAAATGGTTAAACACAAGTATAGCTATTAATTTTAATAACCATTGCAAAGAAAATGAACTTTTGCCACATCACATTAAATCCTATCTTAACATGAAACAGTGCATGAAGGATACAAAAACTTTTCAAGGTCTAATTCAAAAAATTATTTTACTATTAAATTAGAGCTTTATACAAGAAAAAGGACAGATTAAATGAAGAAGTCTACGTTTTTTGCCTTGAGCTCACTACAATTTTTCACATACATTTTCATTTTCAAATTGATGCTCTTTGGGATTTTAGTAATGATGGGAGCGACAACTATAGGATTTGTCTTGCTAAACGACACGAGAAGAAACTTGCTAAACTTAAGACAATTTTACCTGCAAAAAATATTATTGTTAGAAGTTTTCAAAGGTGTCAGCATAATTTTTAAACATAATTTAGAATAAGACTGAAATAGATTTTTACCCCAGAAGGAACTGCCATGTTGGAAAAAGGTCTTAAATTCAGTGTAATACCTAAACTGTCAGACAGAAATGTGGTAGAAAGTATGACTACAGATCTTAAATTAGGCCTCAATAACGTAAAAATGGACGCTTCTCAACAAATGATGTGTATAATATTTTTGAGAAACATGCGGATAAAAACTCCTGTGAAGATGGTTGTGACAAAAAATTCAGTAAAAGTACTACTGTTAAGCTAAAAGAAAACAATGCCCTTATAACGATATCTGACAAAGGTAATGATGTTGTTGCTACTCAGAACGAGTATGTGTCAAAAACGCTACAATTTTGGGAATAGAACAGTGTTTCGGAGCTAGATGGGGATCCGACGCCCACGATACAAAAAGAAATTAGACGTGGCATTAATAACGCTACCAATTTGCTTAAACCTTATCATAAGGAATAACTTATTAATATGAATCCACAGGACCCAAAATTACGTTCTCAGTTTAAGGTTCATAAAATTCAACATTCAATACGTCCAGCTGTGAACAGTATGACAGAGCGATCGTCAGGTACATTACTTGGACTCTACTGTTGCCAAAGACAAAGACAGACTTCCCTTCAGTACTTTTCAAAAAGCCGAAGTTCATATAAATTATTGCAGTTAATAATAGTTATGATCCCTTGTTGTTGAAAACATCTTCAGATTTAAACTAAGACAAAAGTAACTAATTGAGTCATCAGTGCTGTACTGACAGTAATGAGTGTAAAAAGTATTTCTGATTCCATTTTTAGGTCCTATTTCGTATAGAATTCGTCCTCTCCTAATTAAAAAATATGGATGTGAAGTTGCCTTTTCTACTAACAATAACCTACGAAAAAATCTTATACACTACGTCAAGTCCGCAGCTGCTTCTGTACGCACTTGTGATATGTGCCCTGTTTATTATCTAGGACAAACTGGAAGATTTTTCACTGTCAGTTATAATGAACATATAGAGAAAAAGAGGCGCTAATGTACATAAGTTCACCTTTGTTTGATCATATTTAAATTTCCGGTAACAGACATAAACCTTTTGAAGAAATTTCCATTTTCCTCGGAAGAAACGAAGATCACAGGCTCGACGAATTTGAAGATATGGAGATTTTCAAGCGTGTTTCTAAAACCGATGTTTTCATCCTCGAGAAACAGTTATAATTACTTAAAAAAAACTTTTTAAATGGCTTTAATCAAGTAATCGCAGATTTTAGATTCCTTTCATTTTTACTATGTTTTCCTGCCTCTAGTTCCGAAACGTTTCTTTTTATTAACATCTCATATAGATGTGTAGTACTAAAGTTTCCATCATACAAATATCTTTGGGCTGCGCAGCTGTTTGTGTAAATACTCTGTACTTTACGTAATGGGCATTTCAGTAAAGCCTAATAGATGGCTCTTAGTTGTACTCTGTGTACCTGACTAGTTCGTATTTTCAAAAATACATTAGGCTCTCATTGTTTGAATTTTGTTGTTTCGTAATTAACTATTGTTTAATTCGTTAATTTCTGTTATAATGTCTGAAATGGACGTAAGTCTCTGCCCGCGCCCGAAAGGTGGCGCAACTTGTGTCTTGGTTTCGTAGAAGCAATGTAAGCCACTGTGACCCTCAGGTTGATCTTTTACCTAACAAAGTGTACATACCAAAGGCTGGAATGTCTTTAATTTTTAATTTTTGACTTGAGCATGTATGCTCTAAACTTTGCCTACTGACTTCTCGCAATGTAAGTTTACGTAAGTAACCTTTCTATACTATGACATTTTTCATCTTCGTTAATGTTTCTCTCAAACTTATTTTTCAGTGTATTATATTGCAGCCATTCTAAATTTCCATTCTAAAGAAGACATCCTTAGAAGTGTGGAAACGTAGGTAAATGTATTAAGGAATTATTAGCAACTAGTTGGCTGTTTTATTTCTCCATTATAACTTATGACTCAAAACGTTCACCTGTAGGATCAGCCATATCTTTTTTACGATAACTTATGATCCAAAGTTATCAAACTAGCTGACACAGTATTATGCCAACTTTAAATTAATTACTGTAATTTATAACTCAAAGTGACCTCCACAACCAAAACTTGGCTGCATCTATATATTTACATCACCCTATCTTAACTGACATGATAAGAAGAGGAGAAAAATCCTTATGCACAGTTTTTGAACATATTGCAGTCTTTTCATTTACTTCATTGTCTAAAATTTAAAAAAATATTTACTTTTTTAGTAAATGCTCCTACCTTGTTCCATGAATAATTTAAGTTTGTCCGCTACACTTAAGCCTAAAATTTACGTCCCAATAGTACTTTTGACCTCCCCAGCGATTCAATATTTTCGTCTTGAGGACCTTTGTTAGACATAAATCCCTTGAAAAAGTTGGTTGTGAATAATGGTCAACAACAGTTAACGAAATTTACTACTTTTTAATTTTTTTATTGTGAGCAAATGGTACGCTAAGAATGAGCTTAAAGATAATTTTAATGTTTTGGACACTACTAGCACAACAGCTTCCCTTTAACAACATGTTGTTAATAAAAGTTGACAACAGTTAATGAATTCTGTTTTTTTATTGAAATTCTTTATGGTAGGTAATCTGGGTTAACGAAAATGTGTTGGTGTTACTGAACTTAATGGCCATAATTTAAGACTCAAAATAGCACTGGATCCTTTTCAAGACTTCCTAATCTTAGTTACTATAGTTTATGACTCAATATGTCGTCACAATCAAACAAGGTTACCCACGAATTTCCCTCCGCAACCACTCGTAAGAAAATAAAAATTGATCCAGTGTCAATAGCCCTGCGATCGCCTAATTTCCACCAGTCGTCAAGGCTTTGAACTGGGTAAACACGCTAGAGGCACCACAGACCAGCGATAATGCACAGATAC
Source organism: Schistocerca serialis cubense (assembly GCF_023864345.2). Classification (NCBI taxonomy): domain Eukaryota; kingdom Metazoa; phylum Arthropoda; class Insecta; order Orthoptera; family Acrididae; genus Schistocerca; species Schistocerca serialis. Next base: position 238,639,933 of record NC_064641.1, on the reverse strand, counting down.
TGACTTATTACAACCTTTAGAAACATTTAGGCGCAGTAAGAAACTTGTACTTCCATTATCAGTGCGCCTTCTTTCCCGTGAAAATGTTTAACGAACATCATCTACATCATGCAACTGACCAGTGGACTTCTACAAATGGCTGGAAATTTGAATAAACCCATTTATCATTAATTTGAAATGATGGGAAACGCTCTGGTGTAACTTGCACACTTGTCAGAACAAGACCGAAGTTTAAAATAGGTTAAAACTGCCCACTGGAGCAACCTACATGTTTCTCAAATAACTGCAACTGCCATGCGTAGTAGTATAATGGAAATGGGAGAGGTACGCACTCGTATTTATTAAACAGTCCTTAGACTGATTTTTAATAACTGCATTAAATGGGATTCCATGGAAGAAAGGCAACTTAGTTCTCGTGAAACAATCATGGGTAAGTTTAGGGAACGAGCATTCTATCACCACCATTGTATATCTCGCATTGACGCCATAGGAGTATGATAAGATCACGTGCAGACAGTAAAAATTCTTAAGACCCAACGGAATTAAAGACATTACATTTAGTGGGCAATGATTTATATCACTGAAGCAGGTTGAAAATTTGTGGTGGACAGGGATTGGAACATAAGCCTCCTGTTTCCTGGGAGATACAGTGAGCAATACGTCATCTGGAAACAGTGGTTACCGCACTCACACCCTAGCATACCTCCTGTCAGACCCAAATTCTCAACTTATATCACACGTTACTGAAGGGCTCGCGGTCATTAGCCTCATTACTCGCTGATTCCCATAGGATGTGGAGCTTGTTGTGAATCTGCACTGAAGGGAACATTGATCACCTTCGCCTTAATTATATATGTCGTGTTTGTTCTTTTGGACACACACGTTTGATCCTGCAGCCACTGTGAATCAAAACACAAAGGAATTAATGACGTTATCTGCCAGTGGGCATTGATTTATATTAATATACAGCGTGGAAAGTTGAAAATACATGCTGGACCAGGATTCGAATTCAGGTCTCCTACTAACTAGGCAGATGCGAAGACCGCTATGCCATCTGGACACAGTAGTGACCACAACCTAATGGACTACCTCATTAGGCCTTCCGTCAGGCCCATAATCTCACGTTACACCACACACTACTAAGGAAGTGCCTTGACTCACAGTGGCTTCAGCATCAAAATAGTGTCTGTATTTCAGACATGTCCAAATGAAGGGACACCATGTGCCTCTGGTGCTCGATAAGGCTACAGGGAGAGAAATCGTTTAAATGTATATGAAGTACCTACGGAGGCACTGTAGGTACATATAAACGGGATGAAAATGGGTTTCTACACTGTGAGGTCTGCATCGTTTGACCATGTTACACGGAAGAACGAATTACAAATGGTTCAAATGGCTCTGAGCACTATGGAACTTAACATCTGAGGTCATCAGTCCCCTGGAACTTAGAATTGGTGAAACCTAACTAACCTAAGGACATCACACACATCCATGCCCGAGAAGGATTCGAACCTGCGACCGTGGCGGTCAACGAATTACATGCGTACAGGTCTGTACTTGGGATCTCCAGCCTGAACCTAAAGTCTGATTGTTGGTAAACATCGACATTAGCTCAGATTTTTTGGATTTTCTCGTTGTGGTTATTTGATGGAACAAGTGGGAGGAAATAATATGTTGCCTGATTCTTTATAGAAAGTGCACTATCGGAAGTCCACATGTGCTATGCACACACGTAGTGGCTACCATTGCAGTTCGTGGCTTAGCATATCGATAAAGTTCTCGCACCTACTAAACATGCAAATCCATATCACTCTTAGTTGAATCTTGTCTGTCTTGGTCCAACATGGTAAGGGTCCCAGGCAAATGAACAATACTCAAGAAATTCGGCAGAACATGTGTTTGTGAACCAGGTCTTTCATGGATGGGTTACATTTCCCTAAGATTACGTTCCATCTGGCAAACACTTTTCCACTATTTGTCTTGGGTGGTCATTACACTTTGATCACTCCGTAGGGTAACTCCTAGAGAAATTTGTGGTTGTTACTGCTACCAGTGATCTATTACCAATAGTGTAACAGAACAACAGTGGGTCTCTTCGCTTATGTATATACAATACGTTACTTTTAATTGGGTGCAGCCTCAAATGCGAGACGCTGCTACTGTGGCCGGTCCCCTGTAATTCTCCACAGTCTTCTATCATTCATATCTTCTAACTATAGATAACGTCATTATTTGCGACCAGCCACATGGAGCTCTTTACATTTAGGTGCACAATCGCCAGTCCTCCATGTTTACATACCATTGAACCATCCTTTTCAATCGAATTTAGATGTAAATGAAGGATTATAAATGATTTTTCGTATACCCTTTAATACAATAAACTTCCAAGGATACACTGATTTCTGTGAGTATTCCAACATATGGCCCCTTTCTATTGGTACTTACAGTAAATGCTGATATTCTGTATGCCCAATTCCCCAATCGTAGCCAAATTTTCCCTTATATGCTGTTCAAAACAACATCTCAACTTTGTTTGCACAGCCGCAACTGTTTTCGGCATATACTACAATTCGTTTCTCTGCCATTTCCTGCTTTCTTTTGCATACATTAACTTCACCGAAAGGAGTAATTTCTTTAATACAGAAGGAGTCCATTTGACACCACAGTTCTTTTTCCTAAAGCTTGTGAAATATCAATGCTTGAAAGAACCTATTGAGAAGGGTTTAAGGAAGGAAGATGGGACTGGAATATATCAATAATTTGGCATTTACCAACTACAATGTAGCATACTGCTCTACGCTGGTGAAAAACCAGCAGACCATTTGAAGAAAGGTATAAATAATGTAAAAAACATATAAGCAGGGCAGCAGGCACTGAGTACTATCGTAACACATTTAACATGAAACCTACCACCCAAACACCATAGAAACAGATATGAAAGTTATGGAGTATTATAACTGATATTTGACTGTATGATATGCTTTATCACACGATCTAGATTTCAGCCTTTGGTCACTTTCAAAGGTTATATGAACCGATACTACGTAAGTAAAATGAGAACTGTTATGTGATAACTACCTTGCGACTTACGTGAAATATTAAAAAGATAGGCTGTGACATGAAATGGATGGCCAAATCATAGATTTACAATTCGTTTCACTGTGTCTAAGCAGCAACTTACTTAACCATAAGTAAAAACATCGCCAGAGATCGTCACAGAGACACCACAATGTTCCCCATGTAATCGATGATATGTCAGGGAACAAGGTAGTGGAATTGTTGATATAACCAGCTGGGTAAGCTATCTTTGCAGAATGTACAGGAAGTCAGTGTTTACATCATGTGGCATGGAGAACCGGTTTCACCATGTGTCTGTAAAGATCGCGACATACACCATCGTAATTAGAGAGAGACAGAAGTTCAACTTTCTGATATCGGTGCTTCTTGATGAGTGGTCCGTTATAGAAGTCAATAATTATGTACATCGTTAAGGGTTACGTTCCACCTTAGACAAGAGCATATTTGATACATGGTCCATAAGGTAAGAAACTGAGAAGTAGATATCCTCGGAGTAGTGACTCAACTTATATCACTTAATAAAAGCAAATCTTCCAGTCCAAATTGTATGCCAATTAAGCTCCTATCAGAGTTGTAACTGTTGTCTTCCGTCCAAAGACTGGTTTGAAGCAGCTGTCCATGTTATTCTGCCATGTGGAACCCCTCCGGCTCCGAGTAACAACTGTAACCAAGATCCTTCTGCTCTTTTGAGTATGCTTACTGTATTCATCTCTTGGCCTCCCTCTACGATTTTTACCTTCCGTTTTCCTCTCCTCGCGCTCCCCTCCAGTACTAAATCGGTGATCCCTTGATGTCGCAGAATGTGTCCTACGAACCGATTTCTTCTTGTAGTCAGGTTGTGCGACAAACTTCTTTTCTCTCCAATTGTATTCGTTACCTCCTCATACGTTATCTACCCATCTAGTTTTCAGCATACTTCTGTAGCACCACATGTCAAAAGCTTCTCTTTTTTTCTAAACTGTTAATCATCGAAATTTCACTCCCATGCACGGCTAATCTCAATACAAATAATTCCAGAAAATACTTCGGACACTTAAATCTATGCTGTTTCTCTTCTTCAGAAAAGCTTTGCTTGCTGTTACCGATCTTCATTGTATATGGGGAGCAACTTTTCAAAACGCATTATGTCCACTGGTGGATAAAATTGAGTTTGATATGAAGTCCGGTATTTTATTAATCGCTCTACACACTCCTGCAATCAGATTGCTTCCAAACGCATTTTAACACCTTCAAAACGAGCGCTGAGGAGTATCAGATGCAACAAACTGCATTTTGTCCTCTAGGACGACTGAATCAAACTGCTTTAAGTCCAACAGTTGCCTTTATTTTGTTTTATTAAGCAATGTTGACTATAACGTAAAAGAGGTGAACAAAAGCAAAACCCTTTAACTGACCAACAATGACCAGTTAAAATTCGTTTTCAGTGTTAGACCATCGTTATGTATAAATGTTCATCATTCTGTCTGTTAGACGTAAAAATGTTGTTCTGCTAAGATGGATAGTATTACAGCGAGTGATTGTGTGACTGTTGGAGAGGATATGAACCGTAGATCGAGAAAAAGAATGAAGAGCAAGTCAAAAAGTATGAAAACAGGTAAGAGTAAAGAGTAATAAAATTACTGTTATTGCAAACCTATACAAATTAATCTCTTTTTACTTACCTGTATAATTATTTCTCTTTTAATTTTTTATTGTCACATATCCGATTAAGGATCCTCGTCTCATAAGCTTCGAACCTCGTTGTCAGCATAAAGTAGGACGCTTTTGCTGTTGCTCAATTCCTGTTAGCAGTCTACAAACAACTAAAAGGGTAGTGTTTGCTAAACCAGACAAAAAGGAACAAGATCAAAGGCTATACTTCCTTCTCAATGTGAGCTGTCCTACCCGCTGGAGAATACAGAATGATCCGAAAAGTAAACCAACTGCTGTAACAGTGCAGTATAATGTAAGTAAAAAATCACCAAATTTATTATTTATTACTTGTAAAAACGTGATAGAGGAATAATATTTTAATTGCTACCTGTAATGCTTTTCATCTTTATTCAAAAGGTGGTAGGGTTTCTGTGTGTGCTGCTTTCTTCAGAAATATTTTTGGCATTGGTCAAAGAAGAGTGCATACCATCGCTTAGGGCCTTAAAACAGGTGAAGGATTGCTTGACAAGAGAGGAGAAGACCATAAAGCTGCAAAAAGAAGACGCTAACTGAATTCATTCCACACATACAAGCAAAGGAGAATCACTACTCCAGAAGTAAGAGCCAGCGCCTTAATCTACCAAGTTACCAGACTATAACCAAACTTTCCCTCATGTATAACAATTCAGTCACATCTGATCTGAAAGTGAAGAAAACATTATATACCAAAATATTTAATTCAAAATTTAATCTAGGTTTTGGAACTGCAGCAAGCGATATCTGTAGCTTCTGCCATAGAATATATCACCAAACGAAAACTGCTACAGGCATCAACACAAAAATTAGGCCAATGATTGAACTTCGGTCAAATTAAGAGCTAGAGCTTTTCACAAATTAATGAAGCAAACGTGTGACTGTAGCGACTAAAGCTTTGATTTGCAGCAGGTACACACTCTCCTAAAATTATCTATTGGTGAGGCATACTATGCAAGACAGATATCTCTGTACTCCTTTTGTGTAACGGTTGTAGCGGGTACAGAACCTGCTTTCTACATTTGGAATGAAACGCAGTCATCACCGATTTCTTAAAGAAATTGAACGTGACACATCTGTCACGTTTCTTACATTGTTCGTGGATGGACGTGCTGACCAAAACAAAAATCAGCGCCTTATTCATGCAATTGCTTCCTGGCTATTCAAATAATATCCAGTGCATGTCACTGATGTACTTCTCTGCTTTCCAGTTCAAGGACATTCCTTTTTACCTCCTGACAGAGTATTTTGGCGAGTAGAGAAAAAACTTCGTAAACTTTCAGAAATATTGAGTCCAAACACGTACCAGGATGTTTATGCAGAAGTGGCCGAAACAAAGATTTTACGGAAAGACTAGGAAACATTTGATCTCAAGGAGCTAAGTACAATTTTGAGGCCTGTAGATGGGATCAGTGATCTGAAAATGATACATTTGAAGAAATATACGGTAGGTGACAGAGTAGTGATGTGAAAATCAAAACGCACATCACTTACTATTCTGATAATCCTTCTAAGCTCTTTTTGCCATAAGGTAAACGTGGATACAGCTTGAACGAAGTCTCTCCAAAGTGTCATTACTGATGAGGTTGAAACAAGAAAAGAAAGACGATGTGGAAAAACTGCTAAGCCTCAGATGTGGAAACAACTGGAGAGAAAATTAAATACTTGAATTTTTCACTCTGACTATCTGCCTTCCAAGTAACGAACTTATTGCCGAAGATATTATTTGTGATTGTTTAAAAGAGGAGCCTGTTTAGGGAAAAATATTGTGGACTTAGTAATTTTAAATGAAGCACATTTTGTTTTTGTTCCTACTTATGGTATTAAAATGTTTTACTGAATGACAAAAAACGTATTTTCAGACAATAAAAAGTACTTTTACCAGTTCCATGTCACTGAAAACTAATCAAAATGCATTATTTCCAAAACAGCTTACATCAGAATGCAGAGTGTCAACAGAACAATACAAAACGCATTTTGTCCGTTACTAAAGTGCTCATAGCTTGAAAGTATAAAAAGCAATTTCCTTGTATTAAACACATTTTGATCAATACCCTTACCTGAGTTGTTTGTTGTTGTGGTCTTCAGTCCTGAGACTGGTTTGATGCAGCTCTCCATGCTACTCTATCCTGTGCAAGCCTCTTCATCTCCCAGTACCTACTGCAGTCTACATCCTTCTGATCCCTTCTTCTAGTCAAGTTGCGCCACAAACTTCTCTTCTCCCCAATTCTATTCAATACCTCCTCATTAGTAATGTGACCTACCCATCTAATCTTCAGCATTCTTCTGTAGCACCACATCTCGAAATCTTCTTCTTGTCTAAACTATTTATCGTCCATGTTCACTTCCATACATGGCTAGACTCCATACAAATACTTTCAGAAACGACTTCCTGACACTTAAATCAATACTCGATGTTAACAAATTTCTCTTCTTCAGAAACGCTTTCCTTGGCATTGCCAGTCTACATTTTATATCCTCTCTACTTCGACCATCGTCAGTTATTTTGCTCCTCAAATAGCAAAACTCCTTTACTAGTTTAACTGTCTCATTTCCTAATCTAATTCCCGCAGCATCACCCGACTTAATTCGACTACATTCCATTATCTTCGTTTTGCTTTTGTTGATGTTCACCTTATATCCTCCTTTCAAGACACTGTCCATTCCGTTCAACTGCTCTTCCAAGTCCTTTGCTGACAGAATTACAATGTCACCGGCGAACCTCAAAGTTTTTATTTCTTCTCCATGTATTTTAATACCTACTCCGAACTTATCTTTCGTTTCCTTTACTGCTTGCTCAATATACAGATTGAATAACATCGGGGAGAGGCTACAACCCTGTCTCACTCCCTTCCCAACCACTGCTTCCCTTTCATGTCCCTCGACTCTTATAACTGCCATCTGGTTTCTGTACAAATTGTAAATAGCCTTTGGCTCCCTGTATTTTACCGCTGCCACCTTCAGAATTTGAAAGAGAGTATTCCAGTCAACATTGTCAAAAGCTTTCTCTAAGTCAATAAATGCTAGAAACGTAGGTTTGTCTTTCCTTAATCTTTCTTCTAAGATAAGTCGTAGGGTCAGTATTGCTTCACGTGTTCCAACATTTCTACGGAATCCAAACTGATCTTCCCCGAGGTCGGCTTCTACCAGTTTTTCCATTCGTCTGTAAAGAATTCGCGTTAGTATTTTGCAGCTGTGACTTATTAAACTGATAGTTCGGTAATTTTCACATCTGTCAACACCTGCTTTCTTTGGGATTGGAATTATTATATTCTTCTTGAAGTCTGAGGGAATTTCGCCTGTCTCATACATCTTGGTCACCAGATGGTCGAGTTTTGTCAGGACTGGTTCTCCCAAGGCTGTCAGTAATTCTGACGGATTGTTGGATACTGCCGAGGTCTTGTCAGATAGTTCACACAGTATCTTACCTCCTACCTCATCTTCGTCTATGTCCTCTTCCATTTCTATAAAATAGCTCTGAAGTATATCTCTCTTGTAGAGATCCTCTATATATTCCTTCTACCTTTCAGCTTTCCCTTCTTTAATTAGGACTGGTTTTCCAGCTTGATATTCATGCAGAAGGTTCTCCTTTATCCAAAGTTCTCTCTAATTTTCCTGTAGGTAGTATCAGTCTTTCCCCTAGAGATATAAGATTCTATATCCTTAAATTTGTCTTCTAGCTATTCCGGGTTAGTCATTTTGCAATTCTTGTCTATCTCATTTTTCATGCGTTTGTATTCCCTTCCTCCTGTTTCATTTACTGCATTTTTATATTTTCTAGTTTCATCATTTAAATTCAGTATCTCTTTTGTCAGCCACGGATTTCTACTAGCCCTCGTCTTTTTACCCAGTTGATCCTGTGCTGCATTCACTATTTCTTCTCTCAAAGCTACCCGTTCTTCTTCTACTGTATTCCTTTACCGTATTATTCCCACTTGTTCCCTAATGCTCCCTCTGCAACTCTCAACAATCTCTGGTTCTTTCAGTTTATCTAGGTAATATCCCCTTAAATTCCTACCTCTTAGCAATTTCTTCACTTTTAATCTATAGATCATAACCAGTAAGCTGTAGTCAGATTCAAATCTGCCCCCTTGAAATGTTTTATAATTTAAAATCTGATACAGAAATCTCTGTCATACAACTACATAATCAATCTGAAACCTTCCAATGTGTGCACTTCTCCTCCACATATACAACCTTCTTTCATGAATCTTAAGCAAAGCGACTAAATTATGACCTCTTCAAAATTCCATCAGGCAGCTTCCTGTTTCGTAGCTTCCCCCAGTCCATATTCACCTATAATTTTTTCTTCTTTTCGTTTTCGTGATGCCTGATTCCAGTCCTCCACGCTTATCAAATTTTCATCTCCCCTCACTATCTGAATAATTTCTTTCATCTCATCATACGTTTCTTCAGTCTCCTCAATATCTGCGGAGCTAATTAGCGTATAAAGTTGTATTACTGTGGTGGTTTGGAGGATTCGTGTATATCTTGGCTACAATAATGCGTTCACTATGCTGTTCATAGTAACTTATTCGGGTTCCTATTTTCTTATTCATTATTGTACCTAGTACCCCACTACACCTATCTGATTTTGTATTTATAACCCAGTATTCATCTGACTACAAGTCCTGTACCTCCTGCCACCGAACTTCACTGACTCCCCCTATATGTAACTTTAACCTATCAATTTCCCTTTTTTCAATTCTCTAACCTACCTGTCCGATTAAGGGATCTGGCATTTCAAGCTCCGTTCCGTAGATCGCCAGTTTAGTTTCTCTTGTAGGCCCCTACCGGGAATCCGAATTGGGGACTATTTTACATCTGGAAGATTCTAACCAAGAGGATTACATCATCATTAAACCCCACAGTTGAGCTGTATGCTCTTGGGAAAGATTACGGCAGCAGTTCCCCTTGCTTTCAGCCGTTTGCAGTAACAGTATAGCAATAGCGTTTTGGTTGCTGTTACAAGGCCAGATCAGTCAGTCGTCAAGACTGCTGCCCCTGCAAGTACTGAAAAAGCTGCTGGCCCTCTTCAGTATGAGACGTTTGTTGGGTTTCTTTAGGGATACTCTTTCGTTGCGATTGCACCTAAGGTACGTTCATCTCTATCGCTGAAACATGCGTGTCTCCACACCTACAGCAAGATCCACGGATCATTGTGTCGGAGAAGGTGGGGGGGGGGGGGGGGGGGGAGTCGAGAGAGTTTGAGTATGCTGATCCAACAATAGCTCCATACTTAACAATCATACACAAGCGCTCGCTCGAAGAAAGATCCGTACCCAAAGACTGTAAACTTGAGCAGGTCACACCAACATTCAAGAAATTACAGGTCCATGCCATTAATGTCTATACGCAGCATGATTTTGGAACATATATTGGGTTCGAATATTACGAATTACCTCGAAGAGAACGGTGTACTGAAATATAGTCAACACATATTTAGGAAATACCATTTTTCTGAAATACAACTAGCTCTTTACTCACACAAAATGCTGAGTGCTGTCGGCAAAGGATTTCAAACTGATTCTCTATATTTGGATTTCCAGAAGGCTTTTGGCACCGTATCTAACAAGCGGCTTATAATCAAAATGCGTGCTTATGGAATATCGTTTCGGATATGTATTCGTGATTTCCTCTTAGAAAGGTCACAGTTCGTAGCGACTGACGGAAAGTCATCGAGTAAAACAGAAGTGACTTCCGACGTTCCTCAAGCTAGTGTTATCTACCATCTGTTGTTCGTTATCTTTATAAACGATTTAGGAGACAATCTGAACAGCCCTCTTAAGTTGACTGCAGATGATGCTATCATTAATCGTCTAGTAAAGTCATCAGAAGATCGAAACCAATTGCAGTATGATTTAGGAAAAATATCTGTATTGTGAAAAAATTCTCAACCGATGCTAAATAATGAGAAGTGTGAGGTAATGCACATTGGCGCTAAAGGGAATCCGTTAAACTTCGGTTACACGATGAATCAGTCAAATGTAAAGGGTGTAAATTTTACAACATACCTAGGATTTACAATTCCGAACATCATGAACTGGAAAGAACACACCGCAAATGTCGTGAGGAAGGCGAACCACAGACTTCATTTCAGTGGTAGAACACTTAGAAGATGTAAGAGATTTACTAAAGAGGTTGACTACATTATGCTTGTCCGTTCTGTTTTGTGCTGCGCACACTAGGATCCGTAGCAGAAAGTATTAATGGAGTGCATCGAGAAAGTTCACAGAAGGGCAGCAGTGGGATCTTCTCGCAAAATTTTATTCATCAACTTTCTCCTTGTAATGCGAAAATACTTCGTTGACGCAAAGTTACAAAGGGAGAAACTATCATCATAATAAAATAAGGCAAATCAGAGCTCAGACGGAAAGATGTGAGTGTTCATTTATTCCTCGCGCTTTTCGAGAGTGGAATCACTGACTATTGTTGGGAGGTGGTTTGACGAACTTTCAGCCAGGCACGTAAGTGGGATTTGCAGAGTAGCCACGTACCATGGAGATTTTGAAATGGTTATAAACATCGTTAAAGGTTACAGTCACCTTTATACAAAATCTTTAAGGGTTCTCATAAAAGATCTAGTATTTAAGAAGACAATAGAGAAAGAAGGGGGTGGGTTGTAAGGGGGGGCAGGGCATGGTGGCGATGATAAAGTGTAGACTAGAGTTAACAGAAATGAGAAATGAGTCACAAGTAAGAAATAGAGATGTCATCGCGGGATGTGGCAAGTCTGGGTGTGGGGGGGGGGGGGGGGGGAGAGAGGAGGAAACCAATGTACACAGTGGTCTCAGTATTACCTGTACATACAAGCAATACTGCAACATTACTTAAGTAAGTGTTTATGACAAAAGGTTGACCTGTTATTGTATGAGGGTTAACGTATATAGTAAATTTACTAAACAATGGGAACATAAAATATATGGGACAATTCTCCATTTGCGAATATATTAATGTAGTATAAACTATAGTTGATCCATTATTTAAAAAAGTTAGTAAAGTTTAAAGTACCAAATCATTTGAAATAAATTTTCAAATACAAGTAATCTAGATCGTGTGATAAAGCAATCATTGTTGAGGATAACTAGTTAAAAATATGGAAAGAGTATTCCAGACATAATTATGGAAAGTGACAACATATAAAAATTTTATATATAACATTGCTGTAAGTCACACATACTTCTGAAGAATATAAATAAGTGAGTAAATACGAAATACCATTCTTATTGTCGTTAGGGTGGTAATATACGACACAAATTTTACAGGAGAACAGCATAGACTATTCATATGGATGCTAAATGATGCCCATAACAAAAAAAATGTGTATAATAATTTAAAGGAGACAACGTGGATGTGGGATTTGGGGAGGAGCGAGGGAAGGATAAATTGGGATTCACAAGAACTAATGAAAGAAAATAGACAGGTTGGAGGGAAGTTTGAATGGTGGGGTGGGAGAGATGGGATTAGTTATAAAACCTAGGTGTACATAAGGACGAGGACCTGGCAAAGACAATACATTGAACGACATACTTACATTTTCCAACAGACATCTGAATAATCATTGTTATGACACCACTAATTAGTGTAAATTATTGTAGTGCTATAAGAAGAAAATGTACCTACATCCATACCATATACACTGATCAGCTATAACATTACGAACAGCTATGTAATATCTGGTATGTCTACTTTTGGCACGGATACTGGCGGCGATGTGTCATGGCATGGAAGCAATGACGCCTTGACAGGTTGCTGGGGTCGGCCAGAGTGGCGGTGCGGTTCTAGGCGCTACAGTTTGGAACCGAGCGACCGCTACGGTCGCAGGTTCGTATCCTGCCTCGGGCATGGAAGTGCGTGGTGTCCTTAGGTCAGTTAGGTTTAATTAGTTCTAAGTTATAGGCGACTGATGACCTCAGAACTTAAGTCGCATAGTGCTCAGAGCCATTTGAACCATTTTGAACAGGTTGCTGGAGGGAGCTGGCACCTCATCTGCACACACAAGTCATCCAATCCCGTAAACTATGGTGAGGAAAGCAGTGAGCTAAGACGTCATGTTCTCTTACATCCCAGACATGTTCGATCGGGTTCAGATCTGGCTAGTTGAGGTTCCAGCACATTAATTGGAACACACCACTGCGTTTCATGAACTACGCCATCACTGCTGACCTGCTGCATTATCTTGTTGAAAAATACCATTGTCGCCGTGATACATAATGATTATGAAGGGACGTACGTGATCTACAACTAGTATATGATACTTACTTACTGTCATGGTGCCTTACACGAGCTCCGCAGGACTGATGGATGTCCACGTAAATGTTGCCCAGAGATAATGGATCCACCGCCAGCTTGTCTGAGCACAAGGAGCTGTTCCCCTGGACAACGGCGATTCACGCCCTTCCATCAGCATGATGAAGAAGGTATCGGAATTCGTCAGACCATGCAACACTATCACTGCGCCAACGACCAGAGCCAATGATCACTTGTCCATTTCAGTTATAGTTGGCGATGTTGTGGTGCTAACATTGGCACATGCACCGGTTGTCGGTTGCGGAGGCCCATCGTTACGAGTGTTTGGTGTACTATGTGCTCACACACACTTGTACTCCGCCCAGCATTAAAGTCTGATGTTAGTTCCGCCACAGTTCGCCACCTGTTTTACCAATTTTACCAGCCTACGACGTACAACATCTGTAATGAGATGTGGCCGCCCAACCAAACAACGTCTGTATTTGCTTTCACCTTGGTTTCACCTCATGTCTAAGACACCACATCACTCCTCAAACACCCAACAAGTCGTGCATTTTCCTCCGTAATAATCTGTCCTCGGTCAAACTCAAATAGATCGTCTGCTTTTTCATTCTACACATGGACAGTACACTCACTGACACTACATGCACCATCCATGTGCCTGACTAGCAGTCATTCCTTGGCAGATGACGCTGCTAGCTCCTGGACAGGTCTGCTCACTGGTCTAGTTTTAAGGCTGTTACCCAAACTCTGGTTTGTGTAGAAACCTATCGGTACGTTAGAGTTGCAAAATAGTCTGGTATTTTGTGTGAAACGGTACCAATGTAAGAGATGGAAGACAATCTCTTCTTTTTTACTTTTTCTTTATGTGAAGTGATTTTAATTACATCATGATCATTGCGTCTTCTAGTTCCCTTACCATACATTTTGTAAGAATATCTAACCTACATCCAATTGTGACTCCAATGTGTTGCCGGATCTGAAATTCCTTCTCAGATTCATCCTTGTGCAAAGGGAAGCTCACTAGCCAAATTAAAATAAGCTGTTTTGCAAATCTGTAACATGACAGGACTGTTTATTAGTTATACCACCAGTGGTTGATGGCTTCCTGTAAGTACTGAAGTTACATTTGTAAATATTATTCGCAGTTTTCAAATGTAGGACGTTTATGACGTTTTGTTCTTCAGTCTCTTTTCTGAATTTAATTTTAGGAGGGAGGCTATGTAAATGGTTGTTCAAAGTGTTTAACTCATTTAAAGTACTGTCAAGGAAGAGAAATGAATCATCTATGTACGTCTTGTGATAGAAAATTTGCTGGTTAACTGTTTACATTCTTCAACATTTTTTATTCCAAGCTATTTACAAAAATGTCAGCTAGAGTCCCTGCTAGACAGTTGCCCATTGCTAGTATCTCTTGTGTGTAAATTTCACCTTGAAAGATGAAATCGTTTTCAGCTGCTACTAGCTGTAAAAGTTTTATTGTACACTCCTGGAAATGGAAAAAAGAACACATTGACACCGGTGTGTCAGACCCACCATACTTGCTCCGGACACTGCGAGAGGGCTGTACAAGCAATGATAACACGCACGGCACAGCGGACACACCAGGAACCGCGGTGTTGGCCGTCGAATGGCGCTAGCTGCGCAGCATTTGTCCACCGCCGCCGTCAGTGTCAGCCAGTTTGCCGTGGCGTACGGAGCTCCATCGCAGTCTTTAACACTGGTAGCATGCCGCGACAACGTGGACGTGAACCGTATGTGCAGTTGACGGACTTTGAGCGAGGGCGTATAGTGGGCATGCGGGAGGCCGGGTGGACGTACCGCCGAATTGCTCAACACGTGTGGCGTGAGGTCTCCACAGTACATCGATGTTGTCGCCAGTGGTCGGCGGAAGGTGCACGTGCCCGTCGACCTGGGACCGGACCGCAGCGACGCACGGATGCACGCTAAGACCGTAGGATCCTACGCAGTGCCGTAGGGGACCGCACCGCCACTTCCCAGCAAATTAGGGACACTGTTGCTCCTGGGGTATCGGCGAGGACCATTCGCAACCGTCTCCATGAAGCTGGGCTACGGTCCCGCACACCGTTAGGCCGTCTTCCGCTCACGCCCCAACATCGTGCAGCCCGCCTCCAGTGGTGTCGCGACAGGCGTGAATGGAGGGACGAATGGAGACGTGTCGTCTTCAGTGATGAGAGTCGCTGCTGCCTTGGTGCCAATGATGGTGGTATGCGTGTTTGGCGCTGTGCAGGTGAGCGCCACAATCAGGACTGCATACGACCGAGGCACACAGGGCCAACACCCGGCATCATGGTGTGGGGAGCGATCTCCTACACTGGCCATACACCACTGGTGATCGTCGAGGGGACACTGAATAGTGCACGGTACATCCAAACCGTCATCGAACCCATCGTTCTACCATTCCTAGACCGGCAAGGGAACTTGCTGTTCCAACAGGACACTGCACGTCCGCATGTATCCCGTGCCACCCAACGTGCTCTAGAAGGTGTAAGTCAACTACCCTGGCCAGCAAGATCTCCGGATCTGTCCCCCATTGAGCATGTTTGGGACTGGATGAAGCGTCGTCTCACGCGGTCTGCACGTCCAGCACGAACGCTGGTCCAACTGAGGCGCCAGGTGGAAATGGCATGGCAAGCCGTTCCACAGGACTACATCCAGCATCTCTACGATCGTCTCCATGGGAGAATAGCAGCCTGCATTGGTGCGAAAGGTGGATATACACTGTATTAGTGCCGACATTGTGCATGCTCTGTTGCCTGTGTCTATGTGCCTGTGGTTCTGTCAGTGTGATCATGTGATGTATCTGACCCCAGGAATGTGTCAATAAAGTTTCCCCTTCCTGGGACAATGAATTCACGGTGTTCTTATTTCAATTTCCAGGAGTGTATTAGTGATTTAAGCTATTCACCAATTTTTATGCTTAATCAATTTTCTGTCTGTCATGATAATAGTTTCTGTTACAGGAACATTATTTAATTAATATCTCAAATGAAGAAAAAATAAAAAGATTGCGTTATAAGCAGATTTGAGGCCCTCCATCTCATGTGTTACCTCTTGTGAATTACAGGCTGTGTATAGAATTCATTGAGTTGCCTATCAAGCTTTTTGCTTATTTTAAAAGCTGGGACTTTTATGCAAGTAACAGTTGGTCTAATAGTCACATTTTCTTTGTATATTTTAGGCTAACCTCTGAGTTGATATTGATGCATTCTCTAATTTACTGGTCAGTAAAAATACAGTTAAATTTTTTAAGTTTCCGATAAAAGTTGGAAGCGGGGTCCTTTTTTAACTCATTGACACTGTTTTTCTCAAAGAAAGCATTTATTATAGCTACGTACTCTATTTTTTAGTGATTCTGGTGGTATTGCGTTGGTCTGCTTTAACGCAAATTGCCTCATTTTTATTTAGTTTCTCATTAACGCTTTTAATAGTTTCATAGTATTCATTATTTTTAGTGCTGCGACGACTGCTTTTAAACCTATGTCACTGCGATTGACAGTTATAACTTTTTACTAGTCACTTTATTTCGTTATTTAATCAGTAGCTTGGTCTTGTCTAAAGCAGGTTTTCCACTGGCAGTCAAGTTTTTAATTGTGCCACTTTGTAATTTTTCAGAAATTAAATGTTTTATGCAATTCACTCCAGAAGTTACAAATCATAGAAATACTGCTGAATACTCCTCTTGTACAACAACTCTCATGTATTAATTCCATAAATATAAATCTAACACACAGTGATTTTAAGTCATTACATAATTCAACGCAGCATTTACAAATCATAGAAATACTGATGACTTGTTGTACAGTGATACGATGACACAGTGAAACGAAGTGTTAATCCTTAATTAGGTCATCTGTTTCATTTCACAGTCTTACTCTGTTAGTAAGTAATGCAAGTCCCATCCATTTAATATATCACAGAAATTCTCTCTATTTTACTTACGAAACACCAGATTTATATAGCAGTAGATAGCCTATTTATTTTAAGACGAGTTCTTATTGACATTAGAGAATGGAAAAATCATATAATCTATACATAAATTGTACTTTTGCCCTTTTTTTCAGCTATTTGTTTTTTATTATGTGTTCGTTTACTTCAGCTGTAACACTCGAAAGTGGCCGAAGTCTGAAATCTAGAGCGTGTGATAAAGTACATCATACAGGCAAGTTTTGTATGTCTGTGGCTCCACTTGGAGGACAATAATCACATATGAAAGTAATGAGACTCAGCAACAGTAATTATCTACTGTCACTACAAGAAAGCTATAGAATAAACTAGTATGTATTGCAGTAAGTGGAACTATTACTGTGTTTTATTACCACTGCATACAAGATGTGACAAATGTACTAAAGAGATTCCATACACTACGCCTGAATGTAGCCAAGAACATTCAGGATTGTAATTTCATTTGTCTTTTTCTGTATTTTTGAAGTAGACTACAGAATATGCGGAAAACTCAGTTTCTAAACCTCCATTCCTAACTGGATCAGCTTCACCTACATGCGATCGCTCTCCATTAATATTTACAGTTCATGCAGGTATCTTGTATTACCCCATCGTATCGATATTTTTTTTATATATTGTGTTCAAGGTAATTTCCAAGTCTTGCTTGCTCACTGGCAAAAAGAATACCAGTTTGTAGCTTTCCCTCATGTCTTTGGTTTTCGCCAGACACCCCAGTCGTCAGTTTGTGTTCCATTTCCGGTTTTCCACATTATCTACAGTTAATTTAGGGACTTCTTTAATACACCCTGGTTTCAGATTATGTGATACACTGCTTATTTTTTTAATATCCGTAGAATAAAGGTATTTATGGGATTAGTACCAGTTTATGGGCGCTTTTCTTAAGACTTGTGGGATAACAAGATGTCCAGTATCCAGTCCACCACACGCTGATACGATATAGCCAACCCTTCTTAAGAAAATCCAAATAATAATGCAAGTTCATCAATAGATAGTTTGTATAGTCCCTAATATAATTAATACGGTCGAACCTATTCAGTTTTCTGTATGTCTACCAACTTGTGACCATTCTCCGCTAGTATTTACAGTAACTGCAAATGTTCTTTATTTGCCTGTCATATCTGGATTATTTCAGTAGTCTCTGAATAAATGTATGAGAAATAATTAACAAAGATTTTTGTACAAAATATTTGTCTTCTTATTTGTTACCCTAACAGAAGTGCTCTTATTTCAACATCAAATTGTGCTGTATCATACAGCCAAGGAATCTAAAAGATGTTTTCGGGAGCGTGTATATCTATTGTCGACCTAGAAACAACTTCCTTCAACGCAATAGTAGCTGTGGAAGTCATGCTGGCTGCGGTGTCCGAGCGGTTCTAGGCGCTTCAGTCCGCAACCACGCGGCTGCTAACGTCGCAGGTTCGAATCCTGCCTCGGGCATGGATGTGTGTGATGTCCTTAGTTTAGTTAGGTTTAAGTAGTTCTAAGTCTAGGGGACTGATGACCTCAGTTAAGTCCCATAGTGCTCAGAGCCATTTTGTCAAGGTCATCCCTTATATAAACTAAAACACACTTAGATTTTGGTGAGGGTTTAATTCCCGATAAAAATAAATCACAATATTCAACCTGTGACAGCTACAAACAAATATAATAATACAATCCTAAGTGAATGCACAAACCATTAAAGTTGAATTTCTGTAAGCTAGTGACTTACTAGACTTCATGGCTTACACATTAATGCTAACTACATACGGTGAAAAGACGTTCACAAATACAAGTCCACAACGGAGGCACCGCCTATGACCACTGTATCAATAACTTGTGTAACCGAACGCTAGAATTCTACAAGAAAGTTCAAATGCAGTTGCTGAAGTCACGGATTGGTGGAGGAAGCTATCAAGTAACTATATGGAGTACTTCCAGTTTCAGAGAAAACGTACCGATATATTACATGTTCCTTATGCAGCCGTGGTTCAATGAGCAAACAACTTCCCTCCTGGAAGTTTAGCTGTGCCGATGTAATCCACCACGGGGTAGTAGTTGATTCCACTTCAGTCAATACTGGCCGGTAATGCCGACTCTGATACAAATGCTGCGCAGCTACCAAATCCCAGTACCGCTGCAAGGCCGAGTACAATCGTAACACACTTCCTGTAGCCGTCTGTGCTAATCAGGGCCACGTTACAGGTACTTGCCGAACCGTGCTGCCTGCCGGCTCAAAACATTCTGTGTTCCCACAGACTTTCCGTACGCCGCTTCAGCAGGTGGCGCCACCGCCGCTGGGCAAAGTTTCCCATCGCAGCTCCAGTGTGCCTACAGTCGACACAATAATGTCGTTCTAAATCATTATATTCCACTAATTAGTGTGCATCTGTTTCGTTACAGACATTTATCAAGAAATTTGTTTGTCTATATGCGTATTACACTACTGACCACTAAAATTGCTGCACCATGAAGATGACGTGCTACAGACGCGTAATTTAACCGATAGGAAGAAGATGCTGCGATATGCAAACGATTAGCTTTTCAGAGCATTCACACTAGATTGGTGCCGGTGGCGACACCTACAACGTGCTGACATGAGGTAAGTTTCCAACCGATTTCTCATACACAAACAGCAGTTGACCGGCGTTGCCCGGTGAAATGTTGGTTGTGATGCCTCGTGTAAGGAGGAGAAATGCGTACCATCGCTTTTTCGACTTTGATAAAGGTTGGATTGTAGCCTATCCCGATTGCCGTTTATCGTATCGCGACATTGCTACTCGCGTAGGTTGAGATCCAATGACTGTTAGCACAATATGGAATCGGTGGGTTCAGGAGGGTAATACGGAACGCCGTTCTGGATCCCAAAGGCCTCGTATCACTAGCAGTCAAGATGACAGACATCTTATCCGCATGGCTGAAGCGGATCGTGAAGCCACGTTTCGATCCTTGAGTCAACAGATGGGGACGTTTGTAAGACAACAACCATCTGCACGAAACGTTCGACGACGTTTGCAGCAGCATGGACTACCAGCTCGGAGACCATGGCTGCGGTTACCCTTGACACTGCATCACAGACGGGTGTGCCTGCGATGGTATACTCAACGACGAACCTGAGTGCACGAATGGCAAAACGTCATTTTTTTTCGGATGAATCCAGGTTCTGTTTACAGCATCATGATGGTCGCGTCCGTGTTTGGCGACATGGCGGTGAACGCACATTGGAAGTGTGTATTCGTCATCGCCATACTGGCGTATCACCAGTGTGATGGTATGGAGTGCCATTGGTTACACGTTCCGGTCACCTCTTGTTCGCATTGACGGCACTTCGAACAGTGGACGTTACATTTCAGATGTGTTACGACCCGTGGCTCTACCCTTCATTCGATCCCTGCGAAACCCTAAATTTCAGCAGGATAATGCACGACCGCATGTTGCAGGTACTGTACGGGCCTTTCTGGATACAGAAAATGTTCGACTGCTGCCCTGGCCAGCACATTCTCCAGATCTCTCACTAATTGAAAACGTTTGGTCAATGATGGCCGAGCAACTGGCTCATCACAATACGCCAGTCACTACTCGTGATGAACTGTGGTATCGTGTTGAAGGTGCATAGGCCGCTGTACCTGTACACGACATCCAAGCTCTGTTTGACTCAATGCCCAGGCGTATCAAGGCCGTTATTACAGCCAGAGGTGGTTGTTCTGGGTACTGATTTCTCAGGATCTATGGATCCAAATTGCGTGAAAATGTAATCACATGTCAGTTCGAGTATTCTATATTTCTCCAATAAATACCCGTTTATCATCTGCATTTCTTCTTGGTGCAGCAATTTCAATGGCCAGTAGTGTATTACTGGCAGTGAATCCATTTCCGATGACATTAATGTTGTGGAAGAGATAACAGGAGTCGTATTAGAGGCTGTAAATTCTACTACAAAACCTTGTAACGTATCGGTGAATCACATCCCATTGGCAAGAGTGAATAGACACAACACATAAGGCCGAGGCAGTGAGTTAAGTGGGAATCGAGAAGTGAATGTGTGTGCAGCTCATTCCATCCTGATTCCGTCCTTCTTTCAGGACACTGTCTATCCAGTTTAATTGCGTTTCCAAATCCTTTGCGCCTCTGATAGAGTTACAATGTCATCGGTAAATCTCAACGTTTTTATTTTCCTTCTCCAACTTCAATTCCTTGTCCATATTTTTCTACCGTTTTCTTACTGCTTTCTCAATGTGCATATTGGAAAACATAAACATCGGGGATAGGCTAAAATACTGCCTAACCCCTAAACCACTGCCTCCCTTTTAATGTCACTCGACTCTTATAACTGCCGTCCGGTTTCTGAACAAGTAGTAAGTAGCCTTTGGCTCCCTATCTCTTACCCTGGCTGCTTACAGAATTTTAAAGACTGTGTTCCAGTCGACATTGTCAGAAACTTTCTCCAAATCTACAAAATGTATAATCGTACGATTGCCATTCCTTAACTATGTTCTAAGATAATTCGTAGAATCGGTACCGCCCCACGTGTTCCTAAATATCTCCAAAATCCTAAATGAACTTTTCAGAAGTCGGCTTCTACCAGTTTTGTCGTAGTTCTGTAAATAATTCATTTTAGTATTTTATTAAACTCATAAACTGGTAATATTCATGCCAGTAAGTACCTAATTTCTTTGGAATCAGAATTATTACATTCTTCTTGTAGTCTGAGAAAATTTAGCCTGTCTCATACACCTTGCACACAAGGTGAAATGGTTTTGCTATGGCTGGCACTCCCAGTAGTAGTACTTCTGAGAGAATGTCGTCTCCTCCATGGACCTAGTTTCAACTTACGTCTTTCAGTGCCCTCTCAATTTTTTCTCGCATTGTTACGTTTCCTACCTTATCCTCATCCAAGTCTTCTTGGTTTTCTATAATACTGCCTGTAAGGTCATTTTCCGTGTCAGCACCTCTATATAGTTCTTCCACATTTTAGCTCTCCTTCCTTTGCTTAGTATAGGTTTTCAATCTGAGCTCTTGATATTCTTACAGCTGTTTTCTGTTAAACTTCTCATTAACTTTCCTATTGACAGCATCTATCATTACAATTGTTACATAAGTTTTTGTGTGCTTAGACTGGTCATCTTCCTGCTAAGTCATTTTGCGCTTCCAGTCAGCGTCATTCTTTCGACGTTTCTATTCGCGTTCGCCTAATGATTGGCTGCATTTTTAGAGTTTTTTCATTTCATAACTTAAATTTCAGTTTCAGTCAATCGCTGCCTGGTACTCCCTCTGAAACCGGCAACAACCTCCGGTTCTTTCAACTCATCCAGGTCCCAACTCCATAATTTCCTTTTTTTTAGTTTCTTCAGTTTTTCGATAGTTCATCATGCCATCAGCAATAAATTATGGTCAGAGTTGACATCAGCCCTTGCGAAAGTCTTCCAGTTTGTGATCTCGTTCTGAAATTTCTCTCTTACCATTATATTGATACGAAACCTTCCAGTGTCTCCAGATCTCTTTCACCTATACAGACTTCAGTCATGATTCTTGAATTTTGTTACTGTGATCACTTCGCGAGACATGTGTGGGAGGAAGTAATATGTGTCTCGACTCATCTAGCGATATGAACAGCCGGGGAATGGTGAGCGGCAAGATGCGATACGCCAGGAAGGAGCCGCTAGTAGCCAGCTGCGAGGTTGTAACGTAAACGTGCCCTTACAGTATATAAGGAGGTTCGATAACTGTTGTTGATCAGTATTCCGAACGTTATTTCAGTCTGCTACATACATCTTCAATCTTCAGAGTGTACATGAAGCTTTGACACATGCAGGTGATCAGTATTCTATGTTATCAACATACTAGCAAGTAAAAATGGATGTCATTGTTGTTAGGCGGTCATCGAGCTAGATTTTGTAAGAATCAATAAGCATAATTTTCAGAAAAATTTTTTAGAAAACTAAAATCAGGATTGAAGATATCGTTCTGTAATTTAGATACTAATTAATTTTTATACGTAGTTAGTGTTTTGGCTGAAATAATATGATAGTCGCAGATTAAAATTGGCACAACAACGAATGTAATGGTTCCTTGATGATTGCCAGTATTTGTTATCTTTCAAATAACAGATGATGTTGTCATGTATAATCTGTTATAATTGCCTGTCCTGTGGACGCACTCTAAGTAGTTCTCAGTGTAATTTCTTGTGATTCATACTGTATAATTTGCTATACTGCTTTCGCTGGGCGCTGAGTCAGGTGACTTGAGAATATTTTATCAACTAACTGTAATTTCTTAAACTGCCGAAGTGTTGCTGATTCTTAAATTAATTTTACCACTTGTAAAATAAGTTTGTCATTTCATTTTTAAAGTCATTGTTAACTAGTTGTATTGTACTTTTTCGTAATTGTGAATAAAACTGTGCTGACTCATGGCTAGATACAATTAATTTAAAGTAAATTTATTTCGTGTCACCGAATGTATGTTTTTGAATTAATACGTGTTTGATATAGTCATTACAAGCGTTATCGGCCGACCCCTCGGTCCACATACCAAGGTGGTAGACTATCGTGGTACACTACGTCTTCCGTTACTTGTTTGTGCTATGGTCCGATCATGGATATTGGTCCAAAGGTGAAATAAATGTAAGGCAGAAGAAATTTGCCATGCCCCATACCTGATGACTTGTTATGTCATTCTAACGGCAGCCATGGCTGAGATTCACTATCATCCAGTGCATCCATGAACGCCATACTATGGCCTCACTCTCTGGCTTTTGACTTTCTGCATCCATGTGTCATTGTGCGATCACCCATTGTGAGAAGATGAATTGATAGGGCTCACAAATAAAGTGAATGGTTTCAAAACCAGGTAATACCTTAGAATTCTGGCTAACAACTAGTGTCAACCGATTTAAATTCATTGACACGAAATTGACGGAATCTATGAGCAGAAGTTGAATGACGAAACGTAATATCAGTGAAGTATACTCAGAATATCGCTGACTTCAATGCAATTGATGTGACTAATAATGATGTATGGCACACCGGGACTCTATTCCATACATCTAGTTTATCACAAATAGTCTAAATACTTTCTATGTGCGTTTATGGCTCCCGTCCACCAGCACTATCTTGCATTTATCATAGAAACTCCATCGTCGCACGTCTGTAGCTTTCATTGAAATTTTTCTTCAAGAAATTTCCCAAAAAGAATCGTTATCTGCGCTGCTGCAGATAACGTTTCTCAAAATGAAAACTCTTTGCGGAATACAATAAAGCTATTCGTTCAAAAAAGAAATCAGATTGTACCAGAGAGAATGGAGAGTGGAAGGGTTTCTTGACTGTGTTGGCTATTCTTAACAAATTTTATTACAATAAAAGAAACTAAGTACTAAATCTCAAGCGCAGTGATTTTAATACAAAATTTGTTTCAGTTTATTTACCACAAATCAAATTGAACGCAACAGCAAAAGCACAGTGGCCACTATAAGAAAACCAGGAACATAATGAGTTTACGCCAGTTAGCAAAATTTTAAAAAATTATATATTACATTTACAAACATGGAGGTTGCATTCAGCACACGTGTTCCGTTTTATAAAGAAAATATAGCTTCCAGGTTTCTTCTGGGTTACTGACAGGACCCTCTGGACTCTTTTTGATGTGTCACGCAAAAGGACCCCTAACACTAGGTAAGTCTCCCAAATGGAACCAGAGATGAAGCCATTACTGCCTGCAGCTATCACTGCAAGACGCCTACGCAATGTAGACCATCTCAGCGCGATACGAAAAGCCCTCCCGTCCACAGAGCCATGCTGCTCCGCAGAGCGCTGTTGTTGCCCCCTACTTGACGCCCAGACAGCGTGAGGTAGAGCACTTTGCCGTAAAGTCAAAGGTCGTGGGATCGAGTCCCTATCTGCAAACCATTTTAATCTGCTAGGAAGTACCATATCACCACTCATTCTGCTACAGAGTGAAAAACCTATTCTGGAAACATCCCCTAGTTTGCGGATAAGCCATGTCCCTGCAATATCCTTCCTTCCAGAGATGCTACTCTAGCAAGTTTCGCAGGACAACATCTGTGAAGGTTTGATGCTAGGAGGTATGATATCGGCGGAAGAAAAACTGTGAAGATAGGTCGTGTGTCGTGTTTGGGTAACTAATTTGGTTGAGCACTTGCCTGCGAAAATCGTAGGCCCTAGGTTCGAGTTACGGCCTGGCATACATTTTTAATTTCTAAGGAACTTTCATATCAGCTCACACTCCACTGCAGAATGAAATACTTAGTGTGCTGATTAAATTCCTCTGTCATTATTATTAATATAAAATAAGTGAACACAAAAAACTCTTCTTCCCTGTATGTTCTTGAAGGATTTACAAACCAAAACATATGTACTGGCCACATATAACTGGGCAACAACTTTTCCATTACTTTATCTTCACTGACAGCCAGGAAGCTTTGCAACCTGAACGTGTCACCCGGTTCGATGTGAGTATTATACCTTTGGACTTCTATGGACTTCGCCGTGTTGGCGAACATGACTTTTCCAATGAATTCATTGTTCAATGGGATGCTTGTACGTCTTATTTGGCGGCTGGTGTTTTACCAGAAAACCCGTCAGGAAGAAGAAAGAAAGGGTATGCCTCTCGTCATTCGTCAAAATCTTTATATTTATTTATTTTATTTAGTCCTCAGTCATCTGACTGGTTAGATGCGTCCCACCACGAATTCCTGTCCTTTGACAACCCACGTTCTCAAGCATTTGCTGAAAGTTTTCCAAACTGTGTCTTTCTATACAATATTCACCCTCTACAGGACCGTCTAGTAGCATGGAAGTTATTCCCTGATATCTTAACAAATGTCCTATCATCCAGTCTTTTCTTCTAGTCAGTGTTTTCAATATTTCCTTTCCTCGATGATTCTGCGGAGAACCTCCTTATTCCCTTTCATGTAAGTCTAATTTTCAACGTTCTTCTGCAGTACCACATCGCTAATTCTTTGATTGTCTTCTTATCCGGTTTTCTGACAGTCTATGCCTCACTTCCACAAAATGCACTGTTCCAAACTTACATTCTCAGAATTTTCTTCTTCGAATTAAGACCTATTATTGATTTTAGTACACTTATCTGGGGCAGGAGCTCCCTTTTTGTGCGTTAGTCTGCTTTCTACGTCCTCCATGCACCGTCGTCTGTCATGAATTATTTTGATGCCTGGGTAGCAGACTTGCTTAACTTCGTTTATTTCCTGATCGACGTTACGATTCTCGCTGTTGTCATTTCCGCAACATTCATTACTTTCGACTTTCTTCGATTTACTCTTGATCCATGTTCCGTACTCGTGAGACCTTTCATTCTTCTTCACTGTTGTTCTTCTTCACTTTCATGAGGACAGCAATCTGATCAGCGAATCTTATCCTTGATATTCTTTCGCTTAAAATTTTAATCTCAATCTTGAACCTTTCTCTTATTTCCGTCATCGGTTCTTCGATGTACAGATTGAACAGTAGGAGTGAAAGACTTCATCCCTGTCTTACACCCTTCTTAATCTGAGAACTTCGTTCTTGATCCTCCAGTCTCATTGTTCCCTCTTGTTTCTTGTACATATTGCACATTACTTGCACTTCTCCACAGCTTACCGCTAATTTTCTCGGCGTATCGAATACCTTGAATCATTTTACTCTGTCGAACACTTTTCGAGGTCGACGAATCCTATGAGGATGTCTTGATTTTTCTTCAGTCTTGCTTCCATTATCACCCGAGCCGTCAGAACTGCCTCTCTGCTGCCTTTACATTTTCCTAAAGGCAAAGTGATCTTCATCAACAGGTTCAAAATTTTCTTTCCCATTTTCTGTAAACTTTCCTTGTCAGGAACCTGCATGCATCGAGTGTTAAGCTGGTTGGGCGATTATTCTTGCGCTTATCGGCTGAGTCTTCGGAATTGCGTGGACGATGTTTTTTCGAAAGCCTGATTGTAAATCGGCAGTATATACATTATACATAACAACGTGAATAATTGTTTTGTTGCCACTTTTCGCAGTGAATTTAGAAATTCCAATGAAGCGTTATCTATCCCTTCCGCCTAATTTGATCTTAAGTCTCCGAAAGCTCTCCTAATATATGCTTATAATAGAGGACATGTTAAGGGCGGTGCTTTTAATCTCACCGAAAGTGGTTTTGACTTTTCTATATCATGAGTCAGCCCTTCCTACTATCATTTGTCAAGAAATTAAAATTGCGTTCACGAACTTTAATTGTCGAAAATGTTTGTCCTTGACGAATTCTGTAGCACCACCCATTCATCGTAGATACTGATAACCAGGGCCTCAGTTGGATGCTGGGAAGATAACCGCGCAAGAAGAGTATCAATAGATGGGCAGTTCGAATCCCCACTTTTCAGTTTACTGTTCTTCTTATATGAGGAGTGTATAATGTTATTGCTGACGGCTGTAGTCATATGTTCGGGGACGAGAACAGAAAACCACTAGTGGGCGAACCTTTCTAGGGACAGTCAGCATGAAGCGAGTTCATTGGCGCTGTACCTACCAGTCTCCCAGGGACGTTTAGGGACATTGCTACATACCAGGACTGCAGCGGTTGCTTAAAGGAAATTAAGGAGATGACGAAGGCAGGCTGAAGTGTGACGTCCTATCGTTTAAACTTGAAAGGTAAATGTTTTCTGCTGTCCAGCCCGGAGGAGTAAACGGAGCAAAGTAGTTTTACCTTCTGATTTACTGCCCCTTAATATGGAAATATTACATCGAATCACAAGTTGGTGATCACATAAGAATATTTAAAACCTGGATGAATGCTCTTAAAATTATCATCTCGAAGCCTATTTGTTAGGAAGGACGTGATTCACAGATCATTATTTCTTTCTCTATTCATGTAACGAATGAACTGGGCAATGTTAGATGTGGACGTAAAAAAAAGTTATGACGGTGATATACCTTGCACATACTTGGGACAGTTAAGCGGCGGACAGTTATGAGTGGCCTCAGTGTGGCTCTGATCGTACCTGGGGAAAATGTCTCGAAAAGAATACCTCTGAGAACATTTTACATTAGAAGTTTTAATTGTGAGCCCCTTACCCCTTAACCGGCACAAGAGTTATCCAACATGTTTAACATATTCGGAGAAACTCTCGCTTAAGGTAATGAAAGCATTCAGGTAGTGCTGAGACATTTGAATTTCATATCTGAATAAATTACTAGCCAGGATACATAACAATACCTTTCCTCTATTCGAGAGTACAAGTGGGGTACGGTTAAAATAATAGAGATTCTAGTCAGTTGCGAAGGCTGTGACTGGCTTAGAGCCTGGAGACTACGTAATATGATAATGTACCTGGTTGAGAGCCAGAGTAGGACGAATTTATCATTACAAACCCAGATGAAACAGGTATGTATGTTGGGCTTCAGAAAGGTCTATAGCATTATATCTATGTCCAATGCACTGTATTTTACAATAGGCCGAAATCCCCTACCTCATATTGGAACCAGAAATACTGGTGTGGTGTACAGAGAGTGGAGAGGACTACTTATTTCATCCATAAGCATTTCTTCAACAACGAACTTGAGCTGTTCCATATTCGAAGGAGAAAGCCTCTCTGGTGGATACTTGATAGGAATATTCGCAGTAAGATCGATGTTGCCAAATTTCTTAACCCCAAGACCTCGGTAGCCTCATCCGAAAAAGTCAGACATTTGCGCCATAACTGCACTGCTTGCTCGAAAGGCAGATCCGTCTATTGTTTCTCTGCTTCCCTCACCTTGGCAACCTGCGCTAGTGCTTCACGAGGGTAGTAACTAAATTTGTAAGTTCACTCCCCAGCGAAACAAAATGAATGTTCCCATTCCGTCTGTAGGGCCAGAGCGTCAGTGTGCGGGGTACAGAGCAACAATCTGCTGGTGGACAAAAAGACTTTATTAACCCAGTGAGATATTTCGTCGTTGTCAGAGTGCTGCACACACAGCCGACTACTGCGCTGCGGGCCAGCAATGTTCAGGTTTCCACCCCACAGGCAGAAGTCGCGAAGCGACGCTGCGTTGGTGACGTCAGGCTGGACAATGGCTGGCGGCCCCTCAGATACTTGTTATGCTGCAATTGCCCTCTGCCTGCGCCCTGACGACTCAGGCTTGGCTTGCGTGTTCTGGACCGGCGAGGCAAAACTGCCATGCACAGTACATGAACTCCTGCCCCCTGAGAGAAGTCTTCAAGCAGCAGGCGTAGACGGCAGGGGTGCTTCACTGCAGCTATGAATCGTGACACTCTAGGTCACGGGTACCCGGTATTTACTATCCCGGTACTAAATGGAAATGCCACGTGGCTAGGGCCTCCCGTCGGGTAGACCGTTCGCCTCGTGCAAATCTTTCGAGTTGACACCACTTCGGCGACTTGCGTGTCGATGGGGCTCAAATGATGATAAGGACAACACAACACCCAATTCCTGACCGGAGAAAGTCGTCGACCCAGCCGGGAAACGAACCTGGGCCGTTAGGTGACGTTTTGCACGTTCACTCGACTAATGTGTCGAAGATTTTATTTCCTATAAATAGCAAAAGCCCTGTTAGCGTTATTCTCACATCCATTAGTTTTATTCCTGATTGAGGTGCTACTAAATCCCGCTTCAGATTTATAGCTGATGCTCTGGCACAATCCAATATTTTTGTAGTTAGATGTCAAAACATTCATGTGCTATTCAGCACGCTGCTCTCCAAACTCACAATCCATGTGGGATGTCAGTCGTCAGTTGCTCTATTCCCTTCTGCCAACCCTCTCGTGGTTTTTATTGTTCTATTTAGCTTACTCACGTCGTTTTCATCCGCTGTCCTAGAATACAGATATCTCGTAGAAAAATCTTTATTAATTATAGCTTATAGATTTTCTTACAGACTTTTGAAATCTTCCGTGTATGACTGGCAAATACAGGATATCTGAGTTTACTGTAAATTCTAGAGGAGAAAATAAGCATTTCATATTCACTGCAAACACAGTTCTTGTATCCCTTACCTCTGTTTCAATGTCATTATCTTATCGGCCGCTACGGTCGCAGGTTCGAATCCTGCCTCGGGCATGTATGTGTGATGTCCTTAGGTTAGTTAGGTTTAAGTAGTTCTAAGTTCTAGGGGACTGATGACCTTAGAAGTTAAGTCCCATAGTGCTCAGAGCCATTTGAACCATTTTTACCCTAGACTCTGTGATAATCCAAACTCATCGTTTTTCACTTTCCAGCTCGTTTTTAGCATATGTATTTTCCGCTCTTAACTACGCTACCTAATTAACTAACTTTTGCACAGATTCTCGTCCAGTGACATCTTGTGTCTCGTTTTACTGTATGTTACGGGTACAATGAGATCATCTAGCAAAAGCAATCATGAAATGCGGGACAATACCAAATGCAATGTCCTAGAAACATGTTACTTATCAATGAGTGAACAAGGATTCCGTTTTCTTTTATGATACTAGCGTAAGAAAGGGAAGAGTTAAGTTAGCACCCATAATAAAATTGTTTGAAACAATATTTTATAATTTCCAGAAATACTTCCTTCCAAGTTTGTACCTTACCGTAGATGAAAAGTGTTAGCGTTTAGGGGTAACGTCATTTTCGACTGTTCATACTTAGTAAACTCGCTAAGTATGGGGTGAAAACATTTGCTTTAGTTGACGCTAAAACTTCGTCTGCAGTAAATTTAGAAACGTGCCGTTGGTTCGCAGCCCGATGAACACAAAGCAGTAGCCCAAATGATGTGGTAATACGAATGTTGGAGCCAACTACCGGCACTAACAGCAAATTTATTTTAGACTTAAACCCTAAGAGAAAGTCTCACAATTAAGGGTATTACTTATGTGGGAACACTCCGCTGAAATAACCGGGAAGTCTGTGAAGCTAAAGAAAGAAACTACTAAATTGTGGGGGTCTGCTATCTCAATTGAGATGGTGCTATAATCTAAATAATCCTCCTCTGTCCTCGAAAGATTGGTAAATAAATTTGATCTGGGTGGAGCACCTCTTCCAGATGGATTTGGTTCTCGATAGTTCGATGCATCGAAGCAGGCTTTCTTCGTATAAAATTCTAGATTTTCTCCCTATCCAAAAAAAAAATTGTTGGGATCAAGTTTGCTTTTATAGTAACGAAGTGTAATAATGGTCTAGTGGGAAGTGAATGACTAAAAGCTTTTCTCACTTTGGTATCGTATGAGTAACCATATCTTACTAACAAGGGAACATCCCCATCGCACCCCCCTCAGATTTAGGTATAAGTTGGCACAGTGGATAGGCCTTGAAAAACTGAACACAGATCAATCGAGAAAATAGGAAGAAGTTGTGTGGAACTATGAAAAAATAAGCAAAATATGCAAACTGGGTCGTCCATGCGTAAGATAAGCAATATTAAGGGCAATGTGAGACGAGGAGCGCCGTAGTCCCGTGGTTAGCGTGAACAGCTTGGGAACGAGAGGTCTTTAGTTCGAATCTGCCCTCGGCTGAAAATTTTGCTTTCTTTATTTTCGCAAAGTTATGATCTGTCCGTTCGTTCATTGACGTCTCTGTTCACTGTAATAAGTTTAGTGTCTGTGTTTTGCGACAGCACCGCAAAACCGTGCGATTAGTTGACGAAAGGACGTGTCTCTCCAATGGGAACCGAAAACATTTGATCGCAAGGTCATAGGTCAACCGATTCCTCCACAGGAAAACACGTCTGATATATTCTATACGACACTGGTGACAGCATGTGCGTCACATGACAGGAATATGTTGTCGACCCACCTAACTAGTACACTTGGCGAATGGGTAAAAAGATTCTTCTACCTTGCCCGATTTAGGTTTTCTTGTGGATGTAATAATCACTCCAAAAAAAGTGATGAAAACATAAGGGTTTGTCACATAAACTGAAAATAAAAAGTTAAATTTTTCGATCGAGGGAAGATTTGAACCAAAGACCTCTAGTTCCGCAGCTGTTCACGCTAACCACGGGACCACAGCTCTCCTCGTCTGAGACTGCCCTTAATATTGCCTATATTGCACATGGACGACCCAGTTTGTATATTTTGCTTATTTTTTCATAGTTCCACACAACTTCTTCCTGTTTTCTCGATCGATCTGTGTTCAGTTTTTCAAGGCCTATCCACTGTTCCAACTTATAAGTAAATCTGAGGGGGGTACGATGGGGAAGTTCCCTTGTAAGCTGACATATCTGTTATTCCAAATCTGCCCCCAAAGTTTCTCCAAAATTCCTCTCGTAAGGGTGAGTAGGTCATTTATCACCAATTTTATGATGTAAGGAAGGCTTAGCGTGCCTCAATTCATCTTCACCGATATAAACTGCAGTCAAATAGTAGTGAGAAGCTTATCGCAAATTGAGACAATTTTGCCACATTCAAATTGATGGGGTCGTATCTCCTGCCGAAACTGTGTCGAATTATTGTATAGTTTACGACCGTCGTGGGACATGTAAGTCCTTTTATGAGTTTCTCAAGACGTTAAAGGTGAGTTGTAGTTCGGGATGTCTCTGAAAAAAGCCCCCACTCTCAAAGCGAGTTGAAGTGTAACGACACACTGCTTTAATGCTTTGTAAGACCCAGATAAAGCAACCCACTGCTCATAGAATTACATCTGCGACCAAAGCTATATTGCCACATACTGAAACTTTGACAAGGCGGATGTTTGGAGAAGGACTACTCTACTTCTCTTTGATTTCTGTTCATACTTCACAAATAGTGCTCCCGTAATATAACCCACATAATTAGCAGTCTGACTGACTAATTGTTCGTGGCATTCCATCAGGATATAATTCAAGGATTATGACGGATGTTTCTTGATGATAGGAAAAGCAAAGAAGGGGTATCGTGTCGTGAAAGGGGGGAGGGGGGTGGAGATGGATTACTTTACCCATCAATCTCAGATGAACCGAAAATTGATTTCTTTACATATTATTGGTGTGCTCTTTATCTCATATTCCGAGCTCCTGTCTCACCTATGTAAAGCATGTCGCATTTTTCGTATGCTATTTTTTACGCAGCCAAGTCAATTAGTTCATTTTCCTCTTACTGACCCTGAGCGTTAACCGAAAACTAATCTTTTCATTTGTGTTACCGAAACATGGGCGATCTCATAGAAACCTGTCACTTTATACTCCAGCACAGTATAATTATTTTCGTTCAAATTTTTTGAATTGGATGTGCTGTTTGTACTTTCCTTTATGGTGTGTTTCCCTTTAAGGTTCTCACATAATTTACCTAACAGTGCTGTATGATATGTCTTGCCAGATGTCACTTGTTTCAAAATAACTTTCTAATAACATTGTCATTCAATGGCCGTCTTAAAATATATAAAATAGCGAACGAAAATAAGTTTAATTGTGCTTTTACGGGTAGCATTATTACTCATTTAAATCTGTACAAGTAAATCTCCATTGGATTTAAATATTCCTTTTCATTAAATTTGGTTAAGTTTAAACGCAGAGGATTTTCTGTTTGGTAATCCCCTGTCCCGCAATAAACTGTATCTTATGGCGCTTAACCCTCAGTGTCTTACTTTCACTCTCGTTCTCTCTGAAAAACACGATAGCATCAACATGTCTACAGCAGTAACTAATTTTATTGTCAATGAGAGGATTCGTCTTGATAAGGAAAACATTTCTCCCAAGTGGTTAATTTAGAATATAGCCTGCAGCCAGTGATCAGGTGTATTCAAGGTGGTCGTGGGAGTATTCAGCATAAAACACATTGACATGACATGGGCCAGTACCGAAAACAAAGTTAGGTGAATGGCAGCATGTCGACCTTTACGACACGATCACAACTAGGGGAGTGGGCCACGTCACTACTTTCCGTCAAACACAAGACTAGCGGCTTTGGAGCACATGCTTTTGCAGTTAAAGAACCGATTGGCGGCGTCACATCGCATGACACGCAGAGGAACTTCAAGAATTTCATATTAGAGAAAACAAACTTCTTTGACAAGATCGCTGATAATAACCATTACTCTGGACAACCGGTTTCGGTTATCACCTGAAGATGATAACATTGACTATCGAAGAGAATTTTCTGGTTGTTTTGGTTTCTTCAGTCCACTTGTAGCTTGAGGCACCCATATAAATTAAACTACACGTTGACTTTGATGACGTTTATGGATATGATTCAGAACAACACTTTCAGCCGCGTGGGACATCCCTGGCTGATGAAAGATCGACGAGTAGAGCACATTGCTTCACGGTTCACTTGCCATGTGCTACAGTCAGAGCAGTTTATCGGCAATACTAATCATAGGGCCCAGATCTGATCATCTCTCACTTATACGGCTAGGTCTTTTTTACATCTAAATGCAACCATAGTGTGGGTAGTTCCCACTAGCTGATTTCCTGTTCACAGTAACCAGAGCGGCAGAACGCACAATGGGTACCGCGGAGGCTTCAGAGCGAGATAATTGAATTACAGAGCCAGTGATCAGGAACGTGAGTTTATTTGCTGCCTCACTGCCCCCGCAACGACTTTTGTGCGTCATCAATTCCATACAGTCAACAGGATAACTGCACCACGGTAGCATTTTACGAGCTCAGTGTATACCTCTCCAAAGCGGTGTTCGTGTGAGAAGGTAGAGCACACAATAAGTTGGCATGAGTATGTGATGTCTGCGGCTTCGTGCCAGCTGTTTAATCGGAAATCGTTCAATTTAGCTGAGATTGAACATCAGATGGCTGAAATTTTCCTTGGTAACAAAATCTGCAGGGAATTTAAAAAATATCAAGAGTTTGCTTTTCTACATCTTCTACCTAAGCATAAATATTATCTCATCTCACGTAAGCAACAATCTCATTGCAAGCAATAAAGACTAGTGTGTTTGCGAAAAAATGTGAGTATGCGAGGAAGACGAATGCTCG
Source organism: Schistocerca serialis cubense (assembly GCF_023864345.2). Classification (NCBI taxonomy): domain Eukaryota; kingdom Metazoa; phylum Arthropoda; class Insecta; order Orthoptera; family Acrididae; genus Schistocerca; species Schistocerca serialis. The sequence continues at coordinate 238,605,119 of NC_064641.1, read as the reverse complement.
ACTTCGTTTTATTGGGAGAATTTTGCGAAAATATAGCTCATTCACAATGGAGGCGGCGCGTAGAACGCTAGTGCGACCCTTACTTGAGTACTGTTCGAGTGTTTAGACTCCCCATCAGCTCGCAAGTATTAGGAGACGCATCCTGAACTCAAATGGTGCACCCCGGAGGGGAGACGATGCTCTTTCCGTAAGCGATAATTGTGCGAAATTAGAGAACAGGCAGTTGAGACCGACTGAAGAACAATTCTGCTGCCGCCACCGTACATTTCGCATAAGGAATCTGAAGACAAGATGCGAGAAACCAGCGCTCGTACTAAGGCTTTTAGGCAGTCGCTTTTCTGTCGCTCCATTTGCGAGCGCAATAGGAAAGGAAATGACTAGTTGTGGTACAAGTTACACCCCGCTATGCTCTGTACGGAGGTTTGCGGTGTACTATGCATCTAGCTGTAGATATAGATGTAAGTCAGGATGAATGTATTATAAAGTAAACAGCGCATGGTAAAAAAGTGAATAACTGAGGTAGCTCTGCTAAAGGCGATACACTAAACGTAAGCTAAACCTTTTCCTTAACCTTCTGCAAGGACAAATGTAACCAGTAAGAAAGTAATCAACACCCTGCCTCTGCATCCATTTCGGTCTTCCCGTCTCCATTTGTAACAGGACACCATAATCTTCATGTTATCGCCTGCTGCGTCTACTCATTTTGTGTATGAGTTAATGAGCATTGCTCCCTCATTTGAGTGTATGGCATTCAGGAGTTGTGAAACGAACCCTGTCGTCCAGGACCGGATGCCACAAAGGGCGCAGATTCACCACGAGATGGGGAAATTCACAGGCGTGTATTGTGTATTGAGGCCTCAGTGCTGTAGTGTGCGAGTGGGACAGACGAGAACCTACGTCTGGGGAAACCCAGTAGAAGTCTTTTGTGGCCGAGGAGACGTAACAGTGTTAAATATGGCGGACCTAAGATAGGCCATTAAGTGGAACATTTACGGAAACTATTTAATTCTGTCGTAGTGCAGGGACTGAAGTCACAATAATTTTAATCTGACAACCTCGATAAATTTTCATGGTGATCCCAATAAAACTTGAATACTGACCATATATATAATAGTTTAGGATTTACTGTTAAAGTGAAATTCACAAGTTTTGTAACAAGGACCTGAATGCTAAAATCTGAATTCTTAAGTCGATCTTAACGATCGACATTTCATATAGAAGCGCATTGTAAATATCAACTATGTAACTTTTTGTTTATAAGATACAGTAAATTTAAATTATCAGTATTTTCAGTTAAGCATTAGATCTTCATTTCTTCCACACAAAACACATTGAACGATCACAGCATGTCACCTTATTGAATCATTAGGTAATAGAATATTTGTTGTAAAGTTTAGTGCATAATAGTCACTTTTGTCCTTCACTTCTTTATCAGAAAGCATATTGGTGCAAGGCTATTGGCCGTGACATCAAAGTTAAGAAGGAAATTGTATTGGTGTTAAGAAAAACAATTTCACATAAATTATGTTATGGATATTATTGTTACTTTATTTAGAACATGAAGGTAGTCAAGCTTTGATTACTTAAATATGTTAAAGTGTAAAATGATGTAGAATAAGCTTTAGCCAATCAGATGGACGGCTTAAGGGAAGGGTACTACACTAGCCCGTTGAGCGACAATGGTCGGCACGGGGGAAACGCGGCCGGGTACGGGCAGAGGGCAGTTCTGATCGAGACACCAGAGGGTACAGTTCGGATTGAGACGCGAAAGCGGACAGTCGGTCTTTAGGCAGCCAGGAAGTGAAATGACTCAGAAAATTTCGCGTTGTGTGGTATCACGGGACTTGGTCTCCGAGCGGTGAGCAGCCGTGCTTCTGGTATGACCTGAAACTTTTCAGATAGTTAACGAGGTGGAATAGCGAACTTGTGTTTCGCTATTAGATTGTGAATGATCGAACTGTGTCAAATGGATATGCGCTCGAGTGTAGCAGTAACTCTAAATACGACTACTTTCGTAGTTAGTTTGCTTTGTGAATAATGTACAGGATGGCCATTCAAGGAATATTTTAGGGAATTTGTTTAAAAAAAATATTTCAAAGGGCCAGTGGAATCCTTACATGTTTTCTCCCAGAATAATTCACGCCGTGTCTACGTGATACAAGTCACTTGCTTTTCAAACCCGAGGCAGTTCTGTCCAGTTAAAGTTGCTGACAGGACACACCCTGAGACCTCTGCTGAAACTGCTAACGAATTCACGCCATTGTTTTTAGCTAATAGCGTGCGTTGGATACCGATCACGTGTGTGGGCGCTGGAGTCTACTGAGTTGCCGAACACAGTTGCTTCTCTCTCTTGTAATCCAGACCTCGAGCAGAGCAGACGTCTTTTTCGAAGGCAGAGCCTCCGGCTCTGCTTTTCACGACCGGACACCAAAGTTAACATGAAGCTCTTCCCCTACCGTTGCCCATTTAATTTAATTTTTCGACCTTCTATACTTGCCTAAACCTGCTAACTTCCGACCCTAGATGCGCCGTTTGTACTCTGTATATTGAAAAATATCCCCTTTATGTACTTAATTACCTGTTTTGTAATTTAACGGCAGCCCTGGATGCCCACTATCAAATCCTGACCGCTCGACATCCTGCACACTGCCGCCACGAGGCGTATTCAACGAACTTCCTCCACATCCCCTGCCATTTCATACATTGACATTGGTGTCGGAAGTTTCTCTCCACATCCCCAAACCACGTACTCTTTTACAATTGGTGTTAGGTATGGGATGTAACAATTACATCCCCTCTTCCCGGCACGTACTCTTTTACAATTAACATTACTCTAACCAAACCGCAACTGTGTGGCCAACGTCATTTATGGATCATTAATTTAGTTCCCAATATTCCTATTACTGAACCATGGACCTTGCCGTTGGTGGGGAGGCTTGCGTGCCTCAACGATACAGATAGCCGTACCGTAGGTGCAACCACAACCGAGGGGTATCTGTTGAGAGGCCAAATAAACGTGTGGTTCCTGAAGAGGGGCAGCAGCATTTTCAGTAGCTGCAGGGGCAACAGTCTGGATAATTGACTGATCAGCCCTTGTTACACTAGCCAAAATGGCCTTGCTGTGCTGGTACTGCGAACGGCTGAAAGCAAGGGAAAACTACAGCCGTAATTTTTCCCCAGGGCATGCAGCTTTAGTTAAATGATGATGGCGTCCTCTTGGGTAAAATATTCCGGAGGTAAAATAGTCCCCCATTCGGATCTCCGAGCGGGGACTACTCGGGAGGACGTTGCTAACAGGAGAAAGAAAACTGGCGTTCTACGGATCGGAGCGTGGAATGTCAGATCCCTTAATCGGGCAGGTAGGTTAGAAAATTTAAAAAGGGAATTGGATAGGTTAAAGTTAGATATAGTGGGAATTAAAGAAGTTCGGTGGCAGGAGGAACAAGACTTTCGGTCAGGTGATTACAGGGTTATAAATACAAAATCAAATAGGGGTAATGCAGGAGTAGGTTTAATAATGAATAAAAAAACAGGGGGACGGGCAAGCTACTACAAACAGCAAAGTGAACGCACTATTGTGGCCAAGATAGACACGAAGCCAACGCCTACTACAGCAGTACAATTTTATATGCCAACTAGCTCTGCAGATGACGAAGAAATTGATGAAATGTATGATGAGATAAAAGAAATTATTCAGGTAGTGAAGGGAAACAAAAATTTAATAGTCATCAGGACTGGAATTCGAGAGTAGGAAAAGAGAGAGAAGGAAACATAGTAGGTGAAAGTGGATTGGGGCTCAGAAATGAAAGAGGAAGCTGCCTGGTAGAATTTTGTGCAGAGCATAACTTAACCACAGCTAATACTTGGTTCAAGAATCATGAAATAAGGTAGTATACATGGAAGAATCCTGGAGATAATAAAAGGTCTCAGATAGAGTATATAATGGTAAGACAGGGATTTAGGAACCAGGTTTTAAATTTTGAGACATTTTCAGGGGCAGATGGGGATTCTGACCACAATCTATTGGTTATGAACTGTAGATTAAAACTGAAGAAACTGCAAAATGGTAGGAATTTAAGGAGATGGGACCTGGATAAACTGACTAAACCAAAGGTTGTATAGAGTTTCAGGGAGAGCATAAGGGAACAATTGACAGGAATAGCGGAAAGAAATACAGTAGAGGAAGAATGGGTAGCTTTGAGAGATGAAATAGTGAGGGCAGCAGAGGATCAAATAGGTAAAAATACGAGGGCTAGTAGAAACCCTTGGGTAACAGAAGAAATATTGAAGTTAATTGATGAAAGGAGAAAATATAAAAATGCAGTAAAAGAAGCAGGCAAAAAGGAATACTAACGTCTTAACAATGATATCGATAGGAAGTGCAAAGTGGCTAAGCACGGATGGCTAGAGGACAAATGTAAGGATGTAGAGGCTTATCTCACGAGAGGTAAGATAGATACTGCCTACAGGAAAATTAAAGAGACCTATGGAGAAAGGAGAACCACTTGCATGAATATCAAGGGATTTGATGGAAACCCAATTCTATGCAAAGAAGGGAAAGCAGAAAGGTGGGTCCGCAGCTCGTGGTCGTGCGGTAGCGTTCTCGCTTCCCGCGCCCGGGTTCCCGGGTTCGATTCCCGGTGGGGTCAGCGACTTTCTCTGCCTCGTGATGACTGGGTGTTGTGTGATGTCCTTAGGTTAGTCAGGTTTAAGTGGTTCTAAGTTCTAGTGGATTGATGACCATAGATGTTAAGTCCCATAGTGCTCAGAACCATTTGATCCATTTTTTTAAGCACAAAGGTGGAAGGAGTATATAGAGGTTCTATACAAGGGCGATGTACTTGAGGACAATACTATGGAAATGGAAGAGGATGTAGATGACGATGAAATGGGAGATACTAAACTGCGTGAAGAGCTTGACAGAGCACTGAAAGAACTGAGTCGAAACAAGGCCCCGGGAGTAGACAACATTCCATTAGAACTACTGACAGCCTTGGGAGTGCCAGTCCTGACAAAACTCTACCATATGGTGAGCAAGATGTATGAGACAGGCGAAATACCCTCATACTTCAAGAAAAATATAATATTTCCAATCCCAAAGAAAGCAAGTGTTGACAGATGTGAAAATTACCAAACTATCAGTTTAATAAGTCACAGCTGCAAAATACTAACGCGAATTCTTTACAGACGATTGGAAAAACTGATAGAGGCCGACCTCGGGGAAGATGAGTTTGGATTCCGTAGAAATATTGCAACACTTGAGGCAATACTGACCCTACGACTTATCTTAGAAGAAAGATTAAGAAAAGGCAAACCTACGTTTCTAGCATTTGTAGACTTAGAGAAAGCTTTTGACACTGTTGATTGAAATACTCTCTTTCAAATTCTGAAGGTGGCAGGGGTAAAATACAGGAAGCGAAAAGCTATTTACAATTTGTACAGAAAGTAGATGGCAGTTATAAGAGTCGAGGGAAGCAGTGGTTGGGAAGGGAGTGATACAGGGTTGCAGCCTATCCCCGATGCTATTGAATCTCTATATTGAGCAAGCAGTAAAGGAAACAAAAGAAAAGTTCGGAGCAGATGTTAAAATCCATGGTGAAGAAATAAAAACTTTGAGGTTCGTCGATGACATTGTAATTCTGTCAGAGACAGCAAAGGACTTGGAAGAGCATTTGAACGGAATGGACAGTGTCTCGAAAGGAGGGTATAAGGTGAACATCAACAAAAGCAAAACGAGGATAATGGAATGTAGTCGAATGCTGAGGGAATTTGATTAGGAAATGATGCTGAGGGAATTAGATTAGGAAATGAGAGTATTGCTATTTGGGGAGCAAAATAACTGATGATGGTCAAAGTAGAGAGGATGTAAACTGTAGACTGGCAATGGCAAGGAAAGCGTTTAAGAACAAGAAAATTTTTTAACATCGAGTATAGATTTAAATGTCATGAAGTCGTTTCTGAAAGTATTTTTATGGAGTGTAGCCATGTATGAAAGTGAAACGTCCACCAGAAATAGTTTAGACAAGAAGAGAATAGAAGCTTTCGAAATGTGGTGCTACAGAAGAATGATGAAAATTAGATGGGTAGATCACATAGCTAATGAGGAGGTATTGAATAGCATTGGGGACAAGAGGAGCTTGTGGCACAACTTGACTAGAAGAAGGGATCGGTTGGTAGGACATGTTCTGTGACATCGAGGGATCACCAATTTAGTATTGGAGGGCAACGTGGAGGGTAAAAATTGTAGAGGGAGACCAAGAGATGAGTGCACTACGCGGATTCAGAAGGATGTAGGATGCAGTAGGTAGTGGGAGATGAATAAGCTTGCACAGGATAGAGTAGCGTGGAGAGCTGCATCAAACCAGTGTCAGGACTGAATACCCCAACAACAACAACAACAACAATCTCATTAACTTCATACAATTTCGCAAACCTGCCATCAGCCAGACAATTTAACCAAAAGGTCACAAGTGTCTAATTTACGGCGTGTAATGCGACACGTGCGGTTCAACCCCTAAACGAGTTTGAGCCAAGACATTTGTAAGTAGGCTGTTTAGGTTCTTATATTGGTAACGCCGCCGCCACGTAGCGCTCTCTGTATGAAAATGAAATCACTGGCTGTGCTGTGTGCAGTCTGTGGCTAGTTTGCATTGTTGTCTGCCATTGTAGAGGGGCAGCTGGATGTTAACAGCGCGTATCGTTGCGCAGTTGGAGGTGTGCCGCCAGCAGTGGTGGATGTGGGGAGAGAGATGGCGGAGATTTGTAATTTGTCATGAACTGCTATATTTATATATGAGGATATCAAGGTAAATACATTGTTTGTTCTCTATTAATATCTTTCATTTGATAACTATCCCTATCAGTAGTTAGTGCCTTCCATAGTTTGATTCTTTTATTTAGCTGGCAGTAGTGGCGCTCGCTGTATTGCAGTAGCTTGAGCAGCGAAGATTTTTGTGAGGTAAGTGATTTGTGAAAGGTATAGTTTAATGTTAGTCAGGGCCATTCTTTCGTAGGGATTTTTTGAAAGTCAGATTGTGTTGCGCTAAAAAATATTGTGTGTCAGTTTAAGCACAGTCTTGTATAATTGTTCAAAGGGGACGTTTCATATATGAACAATTATACAAGACTGTGCTTAAACTGACACACAATATTTTTTAGCGCAACGCAATCTGACTTTCAAAAAATCCCTACGAAAGAATGGCCCTGACTAACATTAAACTATACCTTTCACAAATCACTTACCTCACAAAAATCTTCGCTGCTGATTATTTAACTGAGAGAGACAAAACATTTATTTTACTACATCAGTGACACATGTTTACGCAATTACACAGTTGGATAACTTCACACTTATGAAACTGTATTTTGTCTGTACTTTGTAAACTGTTCATATTTTTTCGGAATCATTGTGATACTATGAGAGCTTTGAATGATGTATTTGGTATGAGATCATGATTTTTAAAGTACGTTTGAGGCAGCTGACACTTTTGACATGGGCAGAGAATTTTTTTAGGCTTAGAAATTATTGGAGGAAGTTACGACGATTTTGAGATTTGACTGAAGTGTTATGATGTTATTATTACGACGACGATGTGTATTATGTTGTTGAGGAATGTTTATTATGCTACGTATTTCTCATGATGAAATATTGAAGAAGTGTCGACGAATATGTATATGTATAATGAGGTAAGGAATAATGAGTAGTGTTTAGGGACTCTGATTTATGAACAGGATGTTGGAAACCAAGAAACGTACTTTAAGAGTTATGAAATGTGTGTGTATATGCGTGAATGTATTACAATGCAGACGAAAATTTTTTGGACACTGTTATATCAATAGCATTTTTTTTCTACAGATTTGTAACGCAAATTCTTGACCTGTGAAATATTTTTATGTGAGACTGTCACTGTAGCGGAAACTGCTGTCGTAAATATTTCCGTAAGAAAGTTAAGTGACCACCTGCACGTAATGCGTCGCGGGCACCCACCTGGGCGGCAGCCGCCCGAAAAAAAAAAAAAAAAAAAAGCCATTAGCCTTTCCGGAAGCACAGGTAGAAAAAAAAAAGAAAAAAGGCAGGCCTTTATCCTCGCCATTGACATTCCTTTAGAGAAAATATTGCAAATGCGACACCCTCATTACTTCCATTAACCTTGCTATTGACATTCCTTTGTAGAAAGCATCGCAAATATTACACGCTCATTACCTGAAAACATATGATTACTTGTACTTTGTGCTAATTACTGCAATGCTTATGAATTGATGGGAAATATTCGTACATCTGCACACCTGATTATGACAAGTGTCTTTCTATGAGAGTTGAGAGCTACTGACTTACGAAATGCCACATGACTATTGAATGATGTTTTTATGCTTTGGTTTGCGTAATTGCTTATTTCATTTGACATCTATTTTTCAGCTGTGTTGCAGCATTGGTTTCATAAAATAAAATTAAATGCATTTGCTAATGTGAACACTTTCTGTCAACAGATCTATTAAATAATAATTTTGTGATCCACATTCTTCAAAAAAGGAGCACTTGGAAAGGAAAGGACAAGAAGAAGGGACTAGTAACAGTAACTGCATACATAATATTCTTTTCAAGTACATGGTAATATTTCTTTTACAATAAGTTGTTGTGGTGCACCACTTTAATTAGATAGACATTAAGGTGTGAATATACATTTCCCTTATCTGCATTGTTGTTTTTACTGTAATACTTTTTTGCTTGAGCTATGTCATGTTTAGAGATAAGCTGCTGTTTGCCAGGCATAGTGCTACTGAACTTTAACTTGTGTTACTCTGCTAAGCCAGATTTTTTTGTTTGCTGCGCATTGCCTCATATTAGTTGTAATGTTGAATTGCTTGGTAATTTAGATTTACTGTAGCTTGCTTTGCGATTTTCCATTTTTTTTCATTGCTGTTTATATTAATTGTTTTATGTGCTGCTGCATTGCCTCATCCCTTAGTTTAGCATCTGAGCTCAGTAGATTTAAGTTAGCTTAAGAGGGGGTAGCCTATAAGAGAATGAGTTGCGATGAATTGGAAGAAATGCATTGAGAAAACAGGTTTAGGTAGGATTTTCTTGGAAATAAATGTTGAGGTAAGAAATGTGTGAACATATAAATACAGAAAGCATGCTTAGATAGAATTTTTTTGGTGGAAACAAAGGATGAAATAAGAGGAAAGATATATGAAGTTTTGGGTTGGACTGCAGTACCAAATGTTACACTGAAAACGAACCCTGTCCTTTCCTATTGGTGTTATCCCACTATGTGTTTGTGTACCCTTGAGTATTTGTTTTCTTCCTGTCTCTGTGTAGTTTCATAGAATTTTTTCTTCTTTTAATATTAAGCTACATTCACTATGATGAGGAATACTGTTATCCTCGAATATAATTGGCATTAATAATATGTTATTTACTTTGTAAAGATGTTAGACATTATTAATTATGTTCTGTTCAATGCTCATGTGTGAAGTTGATGTTTCAAAAGTTATTGTGATCCTTTATGTATGTACTCATGTCATAATTCCACTGATGTATATGTTTATTTCTATTCTTTTGTAAAACCTGTGTTACTACAAATGTTATCTGTATTGTTATGTTCTTTAATGATGTATTTTGTACCTTTGTAATTGTATTTTCATGTTGTAAATTTATAATTGTACAGACACCAGTTCTTCAAATTAAGTTACATTTCACTGCACACGTTTCTGTTGGTCATAGTATATGGACAATATGTGAGAAGTAGGGACTGTTAGTGTTTGCACGTGTGTTAATAATTCAGCAAGGGACTGGATAACAGCATTGCTGGTTCTGAGGACAATTCCAAACACTTTGTGAGTGCACAAGTGGTGGTTTATGGACTTGCTATATTCTCTGCAAGACTCTTCGATGGTGATTGTGCACCTGCACAGTCGCAACAGATGGCTGCTGGCCATTTCTACAAGGACTACAGTGGGTCTACACCTTTGCTGACTCACCAGTACCATTATTTCTACAAGGCCTGCAGTGGGTCTGCACCTCTGGTGGCCCACCAATACCGTAATCTCTACCAGGACTACAGTGGGTCTGTTCTGTGATGACCTACCTACCAATATTCTTCAAAACGTCGAATGACTCTGCTGTGGGCTTGCTATGTTGTGGCCCATTACCTGTCTGCATGTCAATAGTCAGCACTGTCTTTCCGTTGGAAGGACAACACTACTTCTTCAAGACTGCATGGAAATCCACTACTTCTGTGTGCGTTTTCTTTTACTGCTCAGACTTTGAGAAAAACACTGCTATTTTACTGTGATGAATCAGGACTATCTTTATAGGCTGTGAGAAAATTTGAGCTTTTGACCAACATAATATCAATAAGTGTGTGCATTTGATTTCTTTGTTATTGTAATTATGAAAAATTTTATCAAATCATTATTGGCCACTGCCCAAAAAAAAATTTGTAAAATTTTTGTGGGGTGCATGGGGGCTATGTAAGTAGGCTGTTTAGGTTCTTATATTGGTAACGCCGCCACCACGTAGCGCTCTCTGTATGAAAATGAAATCACTGGCTGTGCTGTGTGCAGTCTGTGGCTAGTTTGCATTGTTGTCTGCCATTGTAGAGGGGCAGCTGGATGTTAACAGCGCGTAGCGTTGCGCAGTTGGAGGTGAGCCGCCAGCAGTGGTGGATGTGGGGAGAGAGATGGCGGAGATTTGTAATTTGTCATGAACTGCTATATTTATATATGATGATATCAAGGTAAATACATTGTTTGTTCTCTATTAATATCTTTCATTTGATAACTATCCATATCAGTAGTTAGTGCCTTCCATAGTTTGATTCTTTTATTTAGCTGGCAGTAGTGGCGCTCGCTGTATTGCAGTAGCTTGAGCAGCGGAGATTTTTGTGAGGTAAGTGATTTGTGAAAGGTATAGTTTAATGTTAGTCAGGGCCATTCTTTCGTAGGGATTTTTTGAAAGTCAGATTGCGTTGCACTAAAAAATATTGTGTGTCAGTTTAAGCACAGTCTTGTATAATTGTTCAAAGGAGACGTTTCACATTTCGAAGAAGAGGAACCGCATATGAGCCCGAACGCCTTTGGGATGTTGCCTTGAAGGGGGCAGCTTTTCGTTGCTGCAGGGTGATGCTTACTCCCGAAGACGGGGCGGCCACTCTACTGTGCGATTGAATTCATCCCAGTTGCCGAGGTTAATGAATCTGTTGGTCAAACGAAGCAACTTGACGACAAAAAAAGTTGAGTACCCATAAGGAATAGTCCATCGAACACACTAATCCGTAAATTTATATGTTATCAACAGATACTTACTCGTAAATCTTTGATTTCCAGTGGTTACTGACTTCTAGAACAGCCAGAAAACTGAATGCGGGTCCATTAGTATGTGGCCATGTTATCAGACATCACAGTACAGGGTGTTAAAAATATATAAAATTTTAACAGGTGGTATATCTATAATAAAGAAAAATAAATCACTAACACAACCGGTTAAAGATACTTTCTGAAATATTAACACTTGTTCATAAAGGGAGCCCTAAGACATTTGGTTGCGGATTTTATGTGTTATTAGTTACACATATGACAAAAATTTTGTGTGGACTACTACTGCGCTGTCTAAATGCGAATGATTCAGTACCTTGTCTTTTGCCGGCATCTTCTGTGCAATGAAACGCTACCAGTGGAAAACCGTTATTGATGATCTGCGTCAACAGTTTATCAAGTGTAAGCAGCTGGAGAGCCCGCACACTCTAGACTGAATCACATCACTGAATACCAGGTCCTATAATTTGTGCAGCATCTTAGGGACAGGGGTTCTTAAGCGTCCCGAAAAGTAAACAATGTAACTGTTCTGTGCAGACTTTGGTTGACAAAAACTACAGCATAATGCCGCCCGTATCACACAAGTGACTGCTCAGTTTCTAATGTTCAGACTAATAATTACATAGTATACTGTGAAACAGAAAGAAATCTGAATATTCTGATGGCAGTTTTCATAGAGAGCCAATGCAATGAATACTTATACCTGCAAACCAAACGTCTTTAAGCCCCTCTTTTGTAATAGCGTTCACATCTCAGACTCTTTATCTTGTTACGTTTAGCCCTATCAACTCTGATGATGTACTTTTACACCCTGTATAATGGACGTTGGCTGCATCAGATAGTTAGCATTGTGGGGCAGCATAGAGAATAGTGTGCGCTCGCATAAGACTATGTCATCAGCGTGTGACGGAGCTCCAAAGGCACATCATTGTGGATCTAATTGCGGTAGGCTTATCGATTCGTGATTCGTGTAATAACCAGACATGTGAAGTGTTCGGACACGACAGTTGTCGGATGATGGAGTGATAAAGAGGATGAGGAAAACCACGTCCGTCGTCGAGTTTCTGCTCGTCATATCTGACCACACCAATGGAAGGTCACCGAACTGCGAAGGGTACGGCCGATTTTCTCTATCCCCTTCATACAATCCGGGATTTTGCTCCGTTTATTGCCTTGGCCAGAAAAACCCTTCGATCTTCCCTCGTCATAGTCTAGAGCCAGATCATTCATTAACTCCGTCCTATTAACAGTAGCCAGGGCCAGTTAGAGCAACTGAAGAGGTCATAATGGTTCAAACCCAAGCGCCAAGCAACAAATTTTATGTAAGTGCAAACTAAAAATTTGGGAAAATATATAAATCAAGTTAATAAGTTTCAATGATTTAAAGTATGCTTACCTTAGTGCAACATCTGTTGAAAAATTAACCAACCAATTCACTAACTGATTCACCTAGCTATACTCAGTCTGTACCTAGTGAAGTCTCATTCTTCGAGCCAGTGAAGCTTAGGCTGGATCATTCTGACCTCTTCAATTCGAAAAAGCAGTCCGGATCTGTTAGAATGACAGGTTTCGGCACGTCTAAACGTCCATCTTCAGATTATGAGCACCATGTGGCTGGTATTGGCGGCATCATGAACAGCAGCGTGTGGTCACAGAGGTAACTGTGAATACACGCGGCTGTTCCCCACGCCACCAGTTACAGCCAAATGGAGCTCATAAACTGAATATGGGCGTTTAAATGTGCCGAAACCGGTCGTTTTAACAAATACTGCCATCTTGACTGTTCCTTCTACGTCATCATCAACAACAGATCGCTGTTACCTCCTTACCATGTGGTTTAAAAATACATTTATAACAGACATGGGCCAATGTACCTCGGCTGGAGCTGCTGTTTGATATGCTTCCCAACCGAAACAGTGTATGTACCCAAAGGTGCACACATTACTATTTGCAATGGAGAGGAAATGGTCTCGTACTGCCGATTTCGTTACCGGTTTACACTGAATTTATTGCAACTGAAGTAAAACTACATAAACTCTAGACATCAGACATAGCGCGTCTCGCCTCTCTATGTGCTGTGATTCCTGAAAGGCATTGTTGGTGACAGCGATAACGACGTCTACATCAATACGCAGCGAGCTACCACCCGACGATGTGTGGCGGAAGATAGTTCTGTTGCCAATATCTGATCCACTTTCTGTGCTCCAGTCGCGAACATCGCGTGGGAAGAATGATTAACCAGACATCCGTATTAGCTGTAATTTCTCGTTATGGTCATTTCGCGAGACTTGTGGCGGGGCAGTAATATTATCAAATCTTCGCTGAACATACTGTATCGGAACTTCGATAGTAGACCTCTCCGTGAAGCTCATCGCGTCTCTTGAAGCGTACCGAGCTGGACTCGCATTCGGGAGGACGACGCCTCAAACCCACGACGGGCCATCCAGATTTAAGTTTTCCGTGATTTTCCTAAATCACTCCATGCAAATATCGCAATGGTTCCTTTGAAAGGGCACAGCCGATTTCCTTCTCCACCCTTGATGAACTCCGATCTTGTGCTCCGTCACTAACGATCTCAATATCGATGGGACGTTAAACGCAATCTTCCTTCCTTTCTCTTTAAGCGTCTTTGGCGTTCGTTCAGAATCTCCGTAACGCTCTCTCGTTCAGTAAACGATCCCATGACGAAAGACACCACTCTCCGTTTGATCTTGCCTTTTCGTGTTAATCCAACCGGTAAGGATCACAAAGTGTTTTGTAAACTACTTATTTCGTGGTCCTACATTTCCTTAAGATTCTTCCTATGAACCTCAGTCTGGCGCTTGCTTTTCCTACTACTACGGAGTATTCTTATGTGATCATTCCACTAAAGATTGCCCTGGATATTTCCTCCTAGATACTTTACTATAGATACGCTTTCCAGTAATTTGTCATAATTGATGTAATTGAATCAGTTTTGGAAGACCGAATTCAGTATTTCAAACTTTTCTCTGCTGTCTTCCATTCAGTCACTGAGTGATTTAATAAATAATTTTGACCAGTTTGTTAATTTTACACATTATTGGTCAGATCAGTTTGCGAAATTTTAGTTTAGCACTCAGTAAACGCTTTTCTCATTCCTCTTTCTACATTCATATTCGCTTCGTTCACCTTCACTTTGTCAGTTAGGTTTTGACTCCTCTTAAATTAATGATGGAGCTCTTTTTTATGATGCTAACACAGCTGTTAGGCCTTTCCCATCCCTTAAAACTTTTCTCTAAAGGTACGTGTGCAACTCAGTTGGGTGATGCTTTCGAATTTTATCCATTACTGCTCCACACCTTTGCTCTAAGCACTGGATATTTGATGATGAGTACTCTGCAATTAGTGTCCGTCACTCTTGCTAAGAGAGACCAGTTTCCTATATTTACACCCGTAGTTACTGATGCATCCGAGACATAATCACTGTTGATTTACTTTACGTTGGCTGATTCGCAAAGTTCATATTTCTTCATAGAAGTAATTTTCGGACAAGACCTTCAGAACAGTGTCATACAAATCCCTGTTTCTGGCACCAGTTTTGAACGCATGACTCCGCATTCTGTAGCTGGCAAGCTGGCTAGTAACAATATCCTACATAAGGTGTGTGAAACAACAAGAGGCTTCTCTGCTGGAAATCTGCGCACTTCAGTATTTGGACTAGTCTACTCCACTGCGAAATATGATGCTCCTGTGTCGCTAAACAGAGCACTCACACCAATTCCCGAAGCACAGCTGAACATCACAATGACAATTATCAGTAACACTCTAAAGTAACCCCCGTTGAATGGCTGTCCACACTGAGCCACATCGCGTCCGCTGGTGTTCAACGAAACATAGCTCTACTTCGTGAGTTTAAACCAATAAAAGGCAACCTGCAACTCCCTGTCCATCAAGATGCGTTTAACCTAGGAATAAACCGAGTTCGATCTAGAAAACCATCCATGAAAACAGCCATGGGACTGCATACGTCTCACTTCATCCTGACATACTCAAGGGAACGAGACTGGACTTGCCCGCCACGTTGCCAAAATTTGCCCTGCGGAAGTAAGAAACCCCATGCTTTTGACTCTTCGCGTAGAACATGGACAATTTTTAACAGAATACGCACCAATTATGGCAGAAGTATTGACCCTCTTCATAGATGGGGTAAGGCTCCATTTCCATATGGCGGTTATGGTGCAGCCAGACAAACCGTTCGTAACATAATCATAGAATGCCCCGACAGGGACTATCGTGGTACTTTCGACAGCTTCCTGACGGCACTAATTTACCTAATTGATTATATGACATAACTGATGTGTCTGTAAATTACATGTATTATATTGTATTACTTTTGGGCTTAAGAACCAAGCGATGAATAAATAATTTTGATGAGGAAGGTTATCCACCTAATTCTGCTAAGTCTCTCTGAACCTATCTGCCACTATTGCTCCTGACGCAGCCGGTCTGTAAAGACACCCAGTAAGCATTATTACATTTTTGAACCATATTTGATGCTTAGATTCAACCACATTATTGCACATTCGGAATTCTACACTGCAATGACCTGTGCTTACAATAAATATTCCAACTTGTATATGAAGGGCTTATTTCAATAGGGGTACAAGTCCATTTTTGTTCAGTCTGAAATACAGAGTCCCAAAGTAAAATGAGCGCTGAAAAATCTACAGTTGAGATACCAGAAGTATTCAAGTATAAATACTCGAATACGAGTTCTGTTCTCTGTAGTTTTTTCTTCTGATGCTTATTTCGTGAAATATTTGGCCCGGTCATTATCAATGGACCACCCTGTATATATACGCTACTGACCATTAATATTGCTACACCAAGAAGGCAATGCAGATGATAAACGGGTAATCATTGGACCAATATATAATACTAGAACTGACATGTGATCACATTTCCACGCAATTTGGGTGCATAGATCCTTAGAAATCAGTACCCAGAGCAACCACCTCTGACCGTAATAACGGCCTTGATACGCCTGGGCATTGAGTCAACAGAGCTTGGATGGCGTGTACAGGTACAGCTGCCCATGCAGCTTCGACGCGATACCACAGTTCAACAAGAGTAGTGTAGTGACTGGCGTATTGTGACGAGACTGTTGCTCGGCCAACATTGACCAGACGTTTTCAATTGGAGAGAAATCTGGAGAATGTGCTGGCCAGGGCAGCAGTCGAACATTTTCTCTATCGAGAAAGGCCCGTACAGGACCTGCAACATGCAGTCGTACATTATCCTGCTGAAATGTAGGGTTTCGCAGGGATCGAATGAAGGGTAGAGCCACGGGTCGTAACACATCTGAATTGTAACGTCAATACGAGCAAGAGGTGACCCATACCATCACGCCGGGTGATACGCCAGTATGGCGATGACGAATACACGCTTCCAATGTGCGTTCACCGCGATGTCGCCAAACACGGATGCGACCATCATGATGCTGTAAACAGAACCTGGATTCATCCGAAAAAATGACGTTTTGCTATTCGTGCAGCCAGGTCCGTCGTTGAGTACACCATGGCAGGCGCTCCTGTCTCTGATGCAGCGTCAAGGGTAACCGCAGCCATGGTCTCCGAGCTGATAGCCCATGCTGCTGCAAACGTCGTCGAATTGTTCGTGCAGATGGTTGTCACCTTGTAAACGTCCCCATCTGTTGACTCAGGGATCGAGGCGTGGTTGCACGATCCGTTACAGCCATGCGGATAAGATGCCTGTCATCTCGACTGATAGTGATACGAGGCCGTAGGGATCTAGCACGGCTTTCCGTATTACCCTCCTGAATCCACCGATTCCATATCGTGCTAGCAGTCATTGGATCTCGACCAACGCGAGCAGCAATGTCGCGATACAATAAACCGCAATCGCGATAGGCTACAATCCGACCTTTATCATCGTCGGAAACATGATGGTACGTATTTCTCCTCCTTACACGGGGCATCACAACAGTGTTTCACAAGGGAACGCCGGTCAACTGCTGTTTGTGTATGAGAAATCGGTTGGAAACTTTCTTCATGTCAACACGTTTTAGGTGTCGCCACTGGCGCCAACTTTGTGTGAATGCTCTGAAAAGCTAATTATTTGCATATCACAGCATCTCCTTCCTGTCGGTTAATTTCGCGTCTGTAGCACGTCATCTTCGTGGTGTAGCAATTTAAAGGCCAGTGGTGTATATATACAGGATGGTCGATGACAAAACTCATCTGAGAAAAGGAATACATCTAACATAAACATAACAGAAATAGAATTATATATACAAATACATCACTGAAACATCAAGAGGGTTGAAATAAGTTTAAGTATATTTGAGTGTACATACAATCATATGGGTAAGACAACAACACAAGTAAATAGAGATAGATGAAAATGGAACTAGTATTCACACTCACCCAAAACGAATGTAATGAAAGCTCATTATCATTACAGGCAAAGGTTAAACACTGAGTAACAGTAAATAATCCGGAACTATTTTACAGATCTCAAAGCCTAACACTGAATAAAAAGGCGTGAACAAGAAGAACTAGAAAGGACTCAGAAAATTTTTAGAATCACAAAGGAATGAAGAAAACATAGTAACAACCACAGACACAACAAGAAACAGGAGATGAAAGTTATTTACACAATAAATGACAATAGGCTAACTTAGAAAATATGTAATTTCATTTCACAATTAAAAATTACCACGGGACTGCTGTAAGAGACAAGATGGGACTTGACAAAAAAAAACTTAACGTCACAAAAGGCACCATACAGAACAAGGAACGTTTTAGCGCTTTATCGGCAGTAAAATTTCCTATACAACAACAAAATTCACAACATAGGAGAGTGATTTCAAGTGAACAGAGGCAGGCTGTGAGTACTGCATCATTTTTCATATGTACACGTAACCGACGCCATTTGAGTAAGTATAGTTGTGTTTCATGAAAGTGGTAACACAGTGGTTAACTATGCTTAATCTATACTCAGTGAGTCACTGAAATGTGTTTGATAGACGGACCAAACAATCCACCTTTTTCCATTTCTATTGATGGAAGATAAGTCTTCCTTTAAGAGGCTATCAATAAGATTATTCAGTATTTCTCTTACACTCTTCTGCACAGTTGAAGAAGGTTGTTTCTGTTCCGGCGGCCAAATAAGTCTGTACCTGATGTCCTTTGCTAAACCCAGGTAACAAGTCATTTGTCATAACGAGGATTATTCCAAGACCGGCCGTGCAAATGACTGGTACTCGAGCTCTTTGGTAGCCGAACAGCCGTTTCCATGTCTCCCTCCAGTTAATCGAACCCTGCCTTTTGCTTTACCTGCAAATAAGCTAACGTGATCGCTTACCTGTACGTATTGCGGAGGTTGAAGTACTATACGTTTATGTGACCTCTAATCAACTCCATGAGAAAAGGATACTGAATTTCCATGTATATAGATTTTAATACATTTTTTCTTTGAAACTGCGTTAATAAAAAACCAATGAACTACCTTATTTCTCTTTATATCCGAAGTAAATGTCTGTCAAAGAAGAAGCTTCTGGAATTGTACAGAACTTTTAAGTTATATCGCAAATAAAAATGGACGGATTGATCTTCAGTTATTTTATCGTTACATTTGTACCTTCCGTCTATGTGAACTTGTAAAGATTGGACGTATGTCTCATTTAGTAATTTTCGCTGGAAATGATTAAGCTATTAGTTCCACATAATACTGTGTAAGATTTCAAAACTAACTACCCAACTTAAATCTTTGTCATGAATGTAATTGTAATAATATTTTTGTGTTTTGCAGTTAATGAACGCGGGAAGATGGAAGCGGATTGTTCGATGACGGAACGACCAAACGCTGTTCGTATTTTCTAGTCAATTCTACGTTTACTGAAGACAACTGCCTCCTCCATTAAGATTAAATGTTCGATGTTTTCCTTTATCTTGCGTATTTTTTGCGCAAGAGTTGTTCTAATTTGATCGGGCACCGATCATATAACAAAGACGTTACCTAACTTGATAAGGTCCCCCTTCCAATTTCATGGTGATGATATACCAAAAAGTTAATGAATTCTAACTTCTGGATTTTCACCTTGCTTGAACCACACGGTGCGTCTGCGGAAGGCGTTCTTTGCCATCATCTTTTGAACGTGCATACTTATGGCGACAATTTACGCGAAGTCTCATATTACTCGCAATATTTTGCATCGTTGTTTCATTGAAACACCTCAGTATGTATGGAAAGCACGTTTCAGGGTCCACACGAGGATTTTCTACCTTAGTGATTCTCCGTCCAGTCCAGATAATGATAGTTGTAAGAGATCCGTAAGCAGCATATCCAAATAAAAGCTCCCGACGGATGAGAATGTTAGATTTCTAGAGGGTAACTGCCAAAGCAATCGCAAGAAAGTACTATAGTCGAAGGTGCTCTTAAAAATAAGTTTAGATCAATTAATACTACGTACACAAAGCCAGTTAAAATCCGGAATTGTAAGCAGCGAAATTTATGGGTAAAATTTAAGCGTACATCGAAAGGACAGGCTAAATGCAAATAGAGGAGCTGGATTATTCGCAATAGATTTTAATCCACTGACAGAAAATAAAACTGCTGTTTTGGCAATACTAAATCAGGGGTGGGTATAAAATTATAATTCGATCCTTCTAGCGAACGCTGGACTCACCTCCGAATGTAACCATAAACTATAGAGAAAATCAGGTTTCGTTAGTTCGGAAGGTTCTCAATCATACCGTAATCATTGGAAGAGACTTTGATGATCCAACTACCAATTCGGATCATTACAGTTTTCTTAGAGGTGGGCATAACAAGAAATCCTGCGAAAAATTTCTAAATACCTTCCCTGAAAACTGCATAGAACAGATAGTCTGGAAACCCAGTCATGACGGAAATAAATTGGACCTAATTGTAACAAATATGCCTAGCCTCCTTCAGGATGTCCACATTGCAATTGGGGTCAGTGACCATGATCCAGTCGTAGCAACGGTAATTAATAAACTGCAAAAAATTAAAAGAACTAGGAAGGTTTATACGTTCAGTAAACTAGATAGAGAAGAACTGTTATATCTCAGTGAACAATTCTGAACTTCTGGCTCAGGATAGGAGCACGTGAAGGAACTACAGCTCAAGATTAAAAGAATAGTTGACGATGCACTTTATGGATATGTAGTCAGTAGAACAGTTCATAATGGGAGAGACCCTCAGTGGTATTCAGTCACTGTAAAGAAACTTCTAAAGACACAAAGAGTACTACACAATAGGTGCAAAACAAAGTATAGGGCTATAGACAGACAGAATGAAACGCGTTTGGCCTTAAGTAGAGCAGTGTTGTAGACTTCAGTGAGTACCGTAGCAGGCTACTGCCAAATGATTTTTCACAAACCTCAAAGATATTCTAGTCATGTACAAAAGTTGTCAGTGACATCAGAGTTAGTGTCGAGTCACTCGTGAATGAGAAAGAAACTGGAACCGAGTGTAGCAAACCGAACGCTGAAATGCCTAACTTCATTTTCAAATGTTCCTTTACAAAGCATAACCCAGAAAGGCTGCCACAATTTAATCCTGTACTACTGAAAACGTGAGTAAAATAAGCGTTAATGTCAGTGATATTGAGAAAAAGCTGATATTATTAAAATTGAATAAAGCTTCAGGACCCAATGAAATTCCTATTAGATTCTATAGCGAATTTGCTGCTGAGTTTTCCATCTTTAACTGTAAACTATGGTAGATAAGTCAAATGAAAAGCTGTATTTAAGGAATCGTTGTATACGCGCTCAACACGTGAGTGGAACGGAAAAGAATTTGATGCCTGGTACACGGGGACATACCCACTTCCACACACATCATGATTTACAGAGCACAGATGTAGATACAGACGTAGATTGTTAACATCAGCTATTATACACTACTGTATTCATTTATGACTCATTATTTGTGTATTAAAATGTTCACATTTAGATTTCTCTGCAGTGAAAAGAATTAGTTGCCACAGTCAGCAACAGGTTAAAATTTTGGTCATTATTACAGTCTCCATTGGGTACATTTTCTTCAAATATAAGTTCATGATCAACAAGATGCTTGACTTTGCTCACACACTGTGGCCCAGATGATCAATATGTACTATAAATCAGTAGAAAAATGGGTTCATATTGGGTTGTGGGTATTTACAAGACGTTACAAACTTCAATAAAATCCTTGGATAGTTCATTGAATTAGAATACTACCGAATTACTTCCCTGTTCTTGTCTGGAAGAGCCAAAATGGCGACATTCAATAGAAATCTGTGTCGAATAGCTATTCGGGTCAAGACATTCAAGCGATGAGGTAGTTTTACTCGCCTGAGGAGATTGAGGCGTAGCGCCATATACCGATCCTGCCTTGGAGGCGGGGGAGATGTGTCTCAAAGCTGGATAGTGACAGATCGTGACGCGAGACTGGACGCGCACTTAGTGTATGTATCATCCGATGGAGAACAATATTGTATAGGGGGACTGTGATTTTAGTTTCGATTGTGCCCACTAGAGTGCACTAAAGTATTAGAATGTTTTTCATAAACTGTTCTAGTATTTTCATAAAGTGTTATTATGTCTTTTTGTGTATATAAAATGTTATAAATGTGTTTTAGCAGTATGAATGATGCGTGAGTGTGGTTTAAGATTAATATGAAGATAATTGTTTAACGAGCTATGTAGTAGGATTTAGTGTGGGAGCATTTCGAAGAAGTGTGTATATGGACACAGGGGATTTTTGTAGATTAGATTTGTAAAGTAAGTTTATGGTTTAGGGAAAATAAAATAACAATAATAGATAACTTTATGCATAAGCAAATGTTCAGCATATTAGATAATTACGTCGGTAAAAAGTGCAGTCGTTAGGTTTACTATTTTGCGGTTGGTTATTGATGAAAAGCGCGGATTGTCGCGGGAGAATGTTGTTTTGCTATTGGCTGTTGAGTAAACTGACCAATGGTAAAGCAATATTCTTCGCGCGCCTTTCTCTGCTGGTAGAGAAGACTTAGAGTATTCTAAAGAAGAGTCGGAGCCTAGCCATGAAACAGTTCGGACGTGTGTAGTTTTAGTTCGAATAGAAATAAGAAGTTGCCGGATCCAGCAGCGTTTCACCCGTCAAAAGTGTTGTAAAGTGACGGCATAATAATTCCGATGGGTGTGTAGAAATTTCGGAATTTTTAAGTGAATTTTGTGACGAGAAAAGACATATATTCCGCGTGGCGTATTGAGCAGGTCGGTGGCTAAAAACTGTGACTGCATTAGGTACCGACAGACTTAATATTTGACGAGCATTCTCAATCGAAAACAATCAGTATTTTTGTCGCTATTACATTTTCGGGATATGCAACACCATAAACTTGGTAACGTGAGTGAAAAGGATTGTGATTGACTGTGTGAAGACTAGCACGAGCTTGACAGTGATACTTGTTCCCCTAAGTTTAAGAATATATTAACTGAGGACAAAATTTCCAACCTTTCATGTCTTGTGAAAACTTTCTCCCGAAACGTAGATTAGTGACTTTAATTGCAGCCTGGTTCACGTCGAAGTACAGTAGGTTTCGCTCGGCTTTCCTAGTGATGATGTGCTGAGAGACTGTTCACAGGTAGGTGCAGGTACGTCGTAAAGGGACGGAAAGAACCGCGCCGCCACGAGATATTTATGTTTTATGTGCACTACGCTTTCCTTTGGGATGTGAATGTCTGTGCTAATCGGAAAAGCTAGTTTTATCATTCTGATTTCTTAGGTGATGGTCTAATTTTTCGTATACTAACTGATCTTTTGAACACATCAATCCGATAATGCAACAGTATATTATCTGCTAAATCAGGCAGGACGAATTTAGCTTTGTCATAAATTCATAATTGGCTTAACATTGTAAGGAGAACCCTTTGAACTGTAACTGACTTTCTTCCATTCTGCTCTAATGACAAAGACGACAACAAACACTCTAGGCGGAAGATCCAAGCACTACCACTTTTTGCAGCATCTCACAAGTCCACTCTTCTCAGTAACGGGAAACTACTTCGCTCTTTATAGCAATCGATGACAGAATTAAATTCCGTCCGTCGAAAACGAGATTATAAAAATTTATTAAAATGTTTCTTCGAACTCCATCGAAATTAAATTAAGATGCTCTTCTAGTTGAGCACGTCAGCCTTCATTCTCGTAAAAAACTCTTTTTATATCTTTTTCTGGAACATAAGCGCCAATGAATTTTCATTACAGAGGCAATTTAAAGCCTTTTCTTTGATGGATTTCGGAAAGCTGTGTACATTCACAGCTTCTCCTGTCCTTTTTTCCACGTGCCGTACAGCTCAGAGAAGACAGTGTCGTTGTCACAGTAGTATAATGAACGAACAACGCCCTGTTAATTAAACGGTTACGAGATTACTGAGTCGTTTCGACCCGCTGTGAGAATGTGTAGACTAAAAATGTCGTCAGAGTACTTGGTACACAATTCAATGAGGGTTGCCATTCTCACTTCAGTCAAAAAGTATATACGTATTGTGTCTAATAGATAATTTCTCTTTTTTGGAATGTGTGAATTTAATTGAAATTAATCATTAATATATGAGTTGATTTTGTAACTCTTGTTAGCTGTTGAGAATAGAGCTGCAACTACGTTCTCCTCGTGTACAGATAACAAATTCCGTTTTGTAAATTATCTATTTGTGTAAAGAAGAAGTCAAGAATCAATGCCTATATTGAATAAAATTCAGAAATTGGATATAAATGTTATCTTGTCCACATTTTTTCCATACCAAAATGAGGATTGGCTAGAAGATTGAAAGTAACATGTTTCTTTATCTTGAGCAAACATACGTTAACAGGGCGAGATAAGTAGACATTGAAAACAGGGAAAGAATACAGACTTTAATAAAGCCTAACATTCTGTAGATACACTGTCGCAGATAATAGAGGAAACATATTCTGAATAAAAATCTAGTGAATTGATTAAACAAATCTTAACCCAAATCACATCCAAGGAGTTAAATTCGCGAAGTTTTCAGTGTCTTTCGTGATCACACCTAGAGTTGGACGAAGCAATGGACTCTCTAACTTACTCTTAAACTGTGTGCTTCGTAAGTTTATTTGGATATGGGTAGCATACAGTTGGCACACAATAAAAAAGGAGTATACACTACTTGACAAAAAGAAGTGCAACATCCAGAAGACGCGACCGGATGTAAACGTAACTTCGTATACGTACACACCGACGGCTGGTATGTAAGTGATTAGAGCTGCACTTCTCTGTTACTCTCTGAACGGCTACCGGAGTGGGTTAATGTTGTTCATGTTTCGTGTCACCTGGACTAGTAAGTTGCAAAAGGCGCGTTAACAGCACTAGATGTTAAGTGATCACTGTGAAGGACATGAAGATACCTGGTACTCGTGTGCAACAGCGTTATAAGCACCTGAAAGAGATTACAAAGAGCCTCATTCATAGTGTCAATTTAGACAGCTGCTCGGATCGTGCAGCATCCAGGTTTTTGGAGCATTCAGAAGTGACAAGACTGAATGGAGATTTGAGGGCAGGAATACTCAAGCTTCTGGTGGACCACCTCTGACCACCACAATGGATGATCGCCATATTGTGCACCAAGCAAATCGTAATCCTTTCAAATCTCTGTCTGCCATTCGAGAACGGGTGATCGAACCCCACAACATGTTGTGTGAGCCACCACCGTTTCATGTGTAGATTGCCGTTAGCACTGCAACACAAATGCTGATGGCGTGACTGTGAAGCACAGGCTGCTGATGAAGGTCATCGCACTTCTGAACTACCCATTATGACCATCACTGGGAAGCATGGCGGCGACCTGGAGAGAGGTTCCACTCTGCCAGTGCTTTGGAGAGGCACAGCGGTGGTCCTTCTGACCTCATGGTGTGGGGAGCCATCAGGTACTGTTTCAGGTCACGGTTGATACTGATTGACGGAACACTGACGCCACAACGCTACTTCACGCACTCCCTGCGCAACCGTATGTTACCACTCATATCATGGTAAGATTTTTCAACTGCAAATTGCGCATCAGCACATCGCACGTGTGCCTCCGAACTGCCTGCGTTATGCTGCGGTACTCCAGTTCCCACCAAGATCCAAGCTCTGTGTCCGATATGTGCGAGGAAAGCTTGTTTGTCAACTCTGCGCCAGTGCCAGCATTGAGGATATGAAGGACCTGTTACAACAGTTGTTGGTCCGCTTGCCTCGGGAGAGGACACAACGGCTTTATGATAGTCCCCTTCCCGCCACCCCACCCGCACCCCCTCCCCAGTAATAAAAGAATTAGTGCAATAATCCTGACCACAGAGGTTCAGGGGCTCATACATCCAAGTTCTTTGTAAATTTGACACGATTTTGTGATTATCGAAATAACTTCACGTAAACTCTTAACCGAAAAAGTTTTTTTTTCGTTCCCTCCTCCTCTTTTAGATACTTCGTGTTTTTTCTCCAGGCAGTGTAGACTGCATTCCTGGCATTTGCTGGCGATAATGAGACATTCTCGATCTCACTGGAGGAGGCGCATAATCAAGCACCCAGTTTCAAGAACCTACCGCTAATGCACGTTTTGAGATCGCTACCGAGGAGACACAGTATGTAACGAATGTCAGGATACCTCTTATGTGGATATTATAACATGGGAATATCCAGAGCACAATGGATTGACACCGGTATGACAGAGGAAGATGGTAAGGCAGCAATAATAAACAAGATGAACTATTGAGCATGGAAACTCACTACGACCACATAAAATAACATCAGCCAGTTCAAAATGAAGATAGTAATCTTCAGTGAAGTTTTATATGCAGCAGGAAGCTTGAACCTCGGAACAATACGATTATTTCAAAGACTATAACTTTTTGATGTGAAGGATTCTCAGGAGGATATTGAGATTTGGAAGAACAGGAGACGGCCACTGTAACAGATCAGTGAACCAAGAACTACGTTCCCTCGGACAAAGACTCCCTGACATTATCAGGAAAGAAAGAGCTACGTCCTTCGGACACATCGTTATGCCAAACAACGGGAAGTTCACGCATCACATAATGAATTTTGTTGAATGTTTCTGAGAGCCTGAAACTGTGCGCTGGATTGGGACTCGAAACCGGAATCTAAGACTTTCTGGGCAAGTGACCTACAAACTGAGCTGTTTAAGTACGACTCAGGATCCACCACAGCTGCAGTGTGAATATTCATAGTGATTAAAGTTCTTTATGAACAGGAGATCCAAAATACCTTCGATCCAGGAGACAAAAAGGGATCTGTAAGAAATAAGAATACAGGAAACGTAGGTTCAAGACGACTCCAAAAAAGAAATTTAAGCTTCCACAGGTTTCCCGTACAGATTTAGTCACAGGACAAAAATTATAAACATAAAGATGAAGAAGCTTACAAAGTATGAGAAAGAATTTAGGAAACCTTAAGAATCAGAAGAAATGAAGGTGATCCTAGTCAATGTTGTGCTCAGACAGCCAAAAAAAGAAGAAGAAAAGTAGGAGGAGATTCTGTGCAGTTGTAAATACCTTCAAATATAGAAATTAAACATAAGCTACTGAAAGTTGAAAAGAAGCGTAGGACCTGCAGATTTCATGAATTAAAATAATTGTATATGTGAACTAATTGATTATCAACAGATACTTCAATTTCTGTTGAGCACTAGTATAAATGTTATTTGTAATTTAGAGTGACATATTAATACAAAAATGAAAAATTTAAAATTCTTTGGAAGACTGCCAAACGTAGTTCTTAATGAACACAGAATATTTTCCTTTTCAAGAAAGCGCCAGGACGTTTAATACAACAACAAGATTATTATTGACAATCAATAGGTGGAATCTATCAAGGGAGTGATTATACATTGTTTTGCTAAACAAAATAAACACAAAAATGGTTTATGTTAATGTAAATTAAAATAATCACAAATATTTTCTATTCCCCGTCAGTGGGAACCCTCACAATGTCACAATATAAAGGAATGTCACTAGCTTTGAAATGTATGCTATGGTTAATATTAATAATTGGTTCGAAACTAGAATTATAAATTAATCGCTTCCGTTCTTGGGAAATTACCGTGAATATCCGTTGCACATCACAAAAAAGGAGAAGCATTAGTACTTTCTTCAGTTTCACTTCTTCTGGGTGGGTATCACAGCCTCGATAAATTTAAAGAACGATAATGTTCACACTTGGCTTGTTATTTTAAAATACTACTTTATTTAACCCAACAAAAGTATATTTGAAGTAATGATAAGGGGGAAATTATCATCTTTAATTTTCTATATCTTGGACAAAGGAACATTGTAACTACTGCTGGATTATAATTTGACAAAGTGGATGTACTTATAAATAGCTACAAAGTACAACTATAACATGTGTTAATCATATTTCCTTTGAGATAAGAATTCAGAAAACAGTAAGGACTGCGTCAATGAAGGGAGAAGAAGAAGAAGTAGAGTTCACAAATTAAAAATTAACAGTAAGGGACCTTTGTAATTCTTGGAAATTTTGAAAGTTTACGCGAAACATTTGGTACATATCCTTTAAACGATCATCATTACTATCACCACTAGCTACATGACAACCCAAGAGACTCAACTATAGTTTTCAACTTACTGAGTTCCCCAGCTGCATGCAGACAGTGTACTCCTGCATGTTTTACAGTTTATCAAATGGTTCAAATGGTTCTGAGCACTATGGGACTTAACATCTGTGGTGATCAGTCCCCTAGAACTTAAAACTACTTAAACCTAACTAACCTAAGGGCATCACACACAAACATGCCCGAGGCAGGATTCGAACCTGCGACCGTTGCTATAGTTTATCACCACACCTCCTGTCATGTAGTATTCTTCGTCTGTTTTCTCACTCCTGGAACAAGGAAAGAAATTCCGGAGTCTGTATGTTACCAATTTCCATGGCTACAAGCGTCCTCTACTTATATTTCATTTTCACTGTAGTCATAAGTCACTGATGTCCCTAAACGTGCTCAAACTGTGAACTATTTTACCGGTCACACCAACTGCCTGTGTAAGGTTGGACATCATCGTCAGACAGTGGTGACCGGTCTTTGTCCATCAAAGCAGTAGTTTCGA
Source organism: Schistocerca serialis cubense (assembly GCF_023864345.2). Taxonomy (NCBI): domain Eukaryota; kingdom Metazoa; phylum Arthropoda; class Insecta; order Orthoptera; family Acrididae; genus Schistocerca; species Schistocerca serialis. The sequence continues at coordinate 238,576,694 of NC_064641.1, read as the reverse complement.
ACGCTGTTGCTCATAGGATGAAGAAGCTGGTTATTGCGTTGCAACTGCGTCGGGTAGTGCCTGGCTGCTGCTGTGAAGACTGAGTTCCACGTTGAGCTATTTCTATGCTTGCACAGTATCAATAATGCATAAACTTTTTTACATCTATGATATAAAATTACATAGATTTATCATTTTCTCTGAATTCTGAATGAACTGCACTTAATAAAAAATAAAATGCTTTTTAATGTTGGTATGGAGCTATTGTAATCACTGAGATACCCTAAGTCAAAGAGAATTGCGGAAATTATGACAGGTATGTTTTCCTAACGCTTACTTTGAAACTTGGAAAGTTTGGATGCGTACACTGGGCTCGTAAATGGTGTACAGTGTTGTGCATCTGCGAGGTGCGATTTAGTAACATGAGATTTCTTACGGGCGTGACACCTTATGACTTACAGCGGACGGAGAAGAAAACTCTAATCACAGTTAATGCTACTGCACAAGATTATTGAGATACCGAAAAACTAAGCACCCAGAGCAGTTTTGGATCCTTGTTGCTGCCGACCAAACTCTCTCGAAGATTACGACGTTTACCGGTGCTAGCATCATGAAACTGCATGACTGTCTTTTACAGTGGTCAATAATTGTAAATCGCAGTGACTCTCTTGAAAACAGTAATTTTCCTATAACATAGTGTTTTGTTTCAGTGTTGTTTGTTTGCGACAGACAACGTAACTGATCTAGTTTCCTGCTTCAAAGACTCCTATTGAGATGACCGAGTATCGTAAACATGGAATGAATTTAATAGATTTATTGAATATGTATCAATAATTTCGTTCCTTGGAAAAATTCATGAGTAAATCTAACTAACTAGCAGGCAGTGTTCATATTGTCGGCCTGGCTGCTATGCACAGCACTTTGGTCCGATTCGTTGTACTGTCAAATATTTTTCCTTGGTAGGAGGACTGGAACAGAATCTACAGTTCATTCACGGGCTATGTCAAGGCAGCCACATCTACATCTACGTCTATACACTGCAAATCGCGATGTAATGCATGGCAATGGGTACGTTCCATTGTAACAGATATTAGAGTTTCTCGAACTCTGTTCACATGTGGAGTACGGGAAGAATAATTGAATGTCTCCGTGCGTGCCATAATTAGTCTAATCTTGTCCTCATCATCCCTAAGAGAGAGCAATACATGGGGGCGGGGGCTACAAATATTCATAGAGTCATCATTTAATGCCAGTTTGTGATACTTTGTAAATTGGCTACCTGGACTAGTTTGTCTATCTTCAAGTGCCTGCCAGTTCAATTTCTTCAGCATCTCTGTGACACGGCCTCACAGATCAAACAAAACTATGACCATTCGTGCTGCCCTTGTCTGCATACTTTCAGTATCTCCAGTTAGTCCAGTTTGATATGGGTACCACACACCTGAGACTGAGTCATCTGTAAGCATTCTCTTTCATAGACTTATTTCCATACCCCCTAGTATTCCACCAATAAACTGAATTGCACCATTTGCTTTATCCAAGACTCAGCCTATCTGATCATTCCATTTCACATCTCTACAAAGTGTTACGCTCAGTTATTTATATGAGTACATTAATTCCAACTATGATTCGTTGCAATTATAGTGATAGGCTACTATGTTTCTACGTTTTTTTAAGAGCATAATTATACATTTCTGAAGATATAAGCCAGGTTTACAATATTTGTAATACTCTGAAATCTTATTACGATCTAACCGAATATTTATGTAGCTTCTATCAGGCGGTACATTACAGATACCTGCATCATCTGCAAAAAGGATGAGGTTACTATTAACATCCGCAGTCCCCTTGAACCATGGATAATGCACTCGATGGGATGGCTTGCGTGCCTCAGCGGTACAAAGAGCCGTACCGTATGTGGTGCAACCACAATGTAGGGATATCTCTTGAGAGAACAGTCAAACGTGTGGTTCCTGAAGAGGGGCAGCAGCATTTCCAGTAATTGCATGGGTAACAGTCTGGATGATTGACAGAGCTGACCTTGTAACAGCAACCATAACATCCTTGCTGTGCTGATACTGCGAACGGTTGAGAGCAAGAGGAACCTGCCTCCTTAATTTTCCCCGAGAGGATACAGCTCTACTGTATGATTAAATGTTGACTGAGTCTTCTTGAATATAATATTCCGGAATTAAAATAGTTCCCCACTCAGATCTCCGGGCGGAGAATGCTCAGCAAGATGTCGTCATCAGGAGATAAAAAACTGGCGTGCTACGGATCGGAGCAAGAGATGTTAGATCCCTTAATCGGGTAGGTGGATTGGAAAATTTAAAAATGGAAATAATTGGGTTAAAGTTAGATGCAGTCTAAATTAGGGAAACTCGGTGGCAAGAAGAACAGGACTTCCAGTCAGGTGAATACACGGTTATCCACGTAAAATCAAACAGGGGTAATGCAGGAGTGGGTTTTAGTAATGAATGAGAAAATAGGAACGTAGGTAAGCTACTATGAACAACATAGCGAACGCAGTACAAAGCCAAGATAGACAGGAAGTCCACACCTGCCACAGCAGTACAGGGTTATTTAGCAACTAGCACGGAATAGATAGGGAAATGGAAGAAGTATATGATGAGACAAAATAAATTATTCAGATAGCTTAGGGAGATGAAAATTTAATTGTGACGGGAGACTATAATTTGATAAAATGGAATAGATGAGTGGAAAAATAGGTGATTGTAGACTGGAGGAAAGGAATAAAACAGGAAGCCGCATGGTAGAAGACTGCACAGAGCTTAAGGTAATCATCGCTAACACGGTTTAAGAATCACAAAAGAAGATTGTATATGTGGAAGAGACCTGGAGACACCAGAACGTTTCAAATTGAATATATAATGCACGAAGGAAATTACAGACATTGGTTGCGAGTGGAAATAGCTTCAATTGAAGGGAAATGCAGAAAATTTTTGCTAGATCGCGATTGGAACCCCAGTATCCTGCTTATTAGGCAAAAGCGCTAACCGCTGCAAAACAGCGGTCATCGCAGCTGCACAAAAAACTATAGCATGTCCTCCGTCAAACCATACTATCATCTTCTCCACACGCTACCAATGTAGTGCCTCTTGGCCATTATTCTCATTCAGTACTCGCGGTATTTCGCATTTCGCCGATCCCTGTAAGAGTTCGAGCCTGGCGTGCATCTACACTGAATAAATCACTGCCCACCTTCGTCATATATATAGTGTGGTCCATTGATCGCGACCGGGCCAAATACCTCACGAAATAAGTGTCAAACAAAAACATACAAAGAACGAAACTTGTCTAGCTTGATGGGGGAAACCAGATGGCGCTATGGTTGGCCCGCTAGATGGCGCTGCCATAGGTCAAACGGATATCAACAGCGTTTTTTTTTTTTAATAGGAACCCCCATTTTTTACTACATACTCGTGTAGTACGCAAGGAAATATGAATGTTTCAGTTGGACCACTTTTCTCGATTTGTGATAGAAAGCGCTATAGTAGTCACAAACGTATGGCTCACAGATTTAGACGAACAGTTGGTAACAAGTAGGTTATTCAAATTAAAATACAGAACGTAGGTACGTCTGAACATTTTTTTCGGTTGTTCCAATGTGATACCTGTACCTTTGTGAACTTATCATTTCTGAGAACGCATGCTGTTACAGCGTGATTACCTGTAAATACCACATCAATGCAATAAATGCTCAAAATGATGTCCGTCAACCTCAATGCATTTGGCAATACGTGTAAAGATATTCCTCTCAACAGCGAGTAGTTCGCCTTCCGTAATGTTCGCACGTGCATTGACAATGCGCTGACGCATGTTGTCAGGCGTTCTCGGTGGATCACGATAGCAAATATTCTTCAACTTTCCCCACAGAAAGATATCCGGGGACGTCAGATCCGGTGAACGTGCTGGCCACGGTATGGTGCTTCGACGATCAATCCACCTGTCATGAAATATGCTATTCAATACCGCTTCAACCGCACGAAAGCTATGTGGCGTACATCCATCATGTTGGAAGTACATCGGGATTATGTCATGCAGTAAAACTTCTTGTAGTAACATCGGTAGAACATTACGTAGGAAATCAGCATACTTTGCACTATTTAGATTGCCATCGATAAAATGGGGGCCAATTATCCTTCCTCCCACAATGCTGCACCATAAATTAACATGCCAGAGTCACTGATGTTCTACTTGTCGCAGCCATCGTGGATTTTCCGTTGCCCAGTAGTGCATATTATGTCGGTTTACGTTACCGCTGTTGGTGAATGACGCTTCGTCACTAAATAGAACGCGTGCAAAAAATTTGTCACCGTCCCTTAATTTCTCTTGTGCCCAGTGGCAGAACTGAATACGACGTCCAAAGTCGTCGCCATGCAATTTCTGGTGCATAGAAATATGGTACGGGTGCAATCGATGTTGATGTAGCATTCGCAACACCGACTTTTTTGAGATTCCCGAATCTCGCGCAATTTGTCTGCTACTGATGCGCGGATTAGCCGCGACAGGACCTAAAACACCTACTTGGGCATCATCATTTGTTGCAGGTCGTGGTTGACGTTTCACATGTGGCTGAACACTTCCTGTTTCCGTAAATAACGTAACTACCCGGCGAACGGTCCGGACACATGGATGATGTCGTCCAGGATATCGAGCAGCATACATAGCAGGCGCCCGTTAGGCATTTTGATCACAATAGCCATACATGATATCTACCTTTTCCGTAATTGGTAAACGGTCCATTTTAACATGGGTAATGTATCACGAAGCAAATACCGTCCGCACTGGAGGAATGTTACGTGATAGCACGTACATATGCGTTTGTGACTATTACAGCACCATCTATCACAAAGCGAAAGAAGTGGTCCAACTAAAACATTCATATTTATTTACGTAATACACGAATAATGTAATAAAAAATTGGGGTTCCTATTTCAAAAAACCCAGTTGATATCCGTTTGACCTATCTCAGCGCCATCTAGCTGGCCAACCATAGCGCCATCTGGATTCCCCCTTCAAGCTACACAGGTTTCGTTCTTTGTAGTTTTTTAGTTTTTTCGTTTGACGCTTATTTCGTGAGATATTTGGCCCGGTCGCTATCAATGGACCACCCTGTACTTTATATATATATATATATATATATATATATATATATATATATGTGTGTGTGTGTGTGTGTGTGTGTGTGTGTGTGTGTCCAAAAGAACAGTCAGTACATATATCCATATATCGTTATATAATGCCAAGTCAGAAATTTTGACTCAGATTTTAAATTGTAACTCACTTCCAGGGTCGGATGTGGGCTCTGACCAGAACTTATTCATTATGAACCGTAGATTAAAACTGAAGTAATTAGAAAAATGTAGGAAATCAGGGAAATGAGACCTGAATAAGTTCAAAGCACCGGTGGTTGCTGAGAGTTTCAGAGGAAACATCTGGCTATGGTTGACTAAAACAGGGGAACGAGATACGGTGGAAGAGGAATGGACTGCTTTCAGAGGGTTAAATACTGAAAGCAGCAGAGAATGAAACAGGTAAAATGACAAGGCGCAGTAGAAATAATTGGGTAACACAAGAGATACTGAATTTAATCGCTAAGAGGAGAAAATATAAAAATGCAGCAAATAAAATAGTCAGAAGGGAATACAAATGAGACTGACAGGAACTGCAAAATAATTAGCAGGAAGGACTACAGAACAGATGAAGGATTGGGAAGCACATTTCAGTAGTTGTCACCTACTACAGGAAAATTAAAGAGGCTTTTGAAGAAAAGACAACCAGCTGTATGAATATCAAGACCTCCAATGGAAACCAGTACTAAGCAAAGAAGATAAATCTTAAAGGTGGAAGGAGTGTACGTATTGACGGTGTATAAAACTGGAAAGTAATTTTATCGAAATGGGAGAAGACTTAGATGGGAGACGTGATGCTGAGAGATGGTTTTTCCAGAGCACTGAAATGTCTAAGTCGAAACTAGGCCCTTGGAGTTGCCGAGTTTCCATCAGAACTACTGATAGCCTTGGGAGAGCCGGTCACGATGTAACTATTCCACCTGCTGTGCAAGATGTATGAGACAGGCGGAATACCATCAGACCTCAAGAAAAATGTCTTAATTCCACTTCAAAGAAAGCAATTTCTGACAGATGTGAAAATTACCAATCTGTCAGTTTAATAAGTCATGGTTGCAAAATACTAACACATATTTCTCACCGAAGAATGGAAAAAGTAGTAGAAGTAGAACAGTTCGGATTTCGGAGAAATGTAGGAACACGCGAGGCAATACTCACCCTAGATGTACCTTAGGAGATAGGTTAAGGGAAGAAAAACCTACGTTTATAGGATTTGTAGTATTAGAAAAATCTCTTGACAGTTTTGGCTGGAATACTCTCCTTCAAATCCTGGAGGTAACATGGGTAAAATACAAGTAGAGAAATTCTACTTACAATTTGTGTAGAAAACAGATGACAGTTATAACAGTCGAGTGGCATCTAAGGGAAACTGTGGTTGAAAAGCAAGTGAGAAAGGGCTGCAATCTGTTATTCAATCTATACAATGAGCAAGCAGTAAAGGAAACCAGATAAAAATTTGGAGTCGATTTAAAGTTCAGCAAAAAAAATTAAATAAAATAAAACTTTAATGTTTTGTCAATAACATGTTAAAAATGTGAGAGAGAGCAAAGGACTTGGGAGAGTAGTTAAACGGAATGGACAATGTCTTGGATGTAGGATATGAGATGAACATCAACATAAACAAGACAAGGATAATGGAATGTATTCGAATTAAATCTGATGATGCTAAGGACATTAGACTGGGAAAAGAGACACTTAAAGTAGTAGATAATTTCTGCTACTTGGGCACTAAAATAACTAGTGATGGCCGAAGTAGATAGGATGTAAAATGTAGACTGGCAATGGCAAGAAAAGCACTTTTAAAAAATAGAATTAAATTATATAAAAACACTTCTGAGGTAGAGAATTAAGTAATACAAAATCTTTTCTGACCATATTTGTTTGAAATGTAGCCACGTATGGATGTGAAACGTGATCGATAAAGCGGTTAGACAAGAAGAGAATAGAAGCTTTTGAAATGTGTTGCTACTGAAGAATGTTGCAGGTTATATGGGTAGACCACGTAACAAATGAGGGAGTTCTAAACAGAATTGAGAAGGCAGGAGATTTGTGGCACTTGACTAAAAGCAGGAATCAGCTGATACGGATCATTCTGAGATATCAACGGATCACCAGTTTAGGACTGGAGGAAGACACAGACATATTCAGAAATACATTGATTACAGTAATTATTCGGAGATGAAGAAGCTTGCAAACGAAAGAGTAGCATGGAGAGCGACATCAAACCAGTCTTCAGACTGATGACCACAACGACAACACTTTTAATACATCCGCAAGGTCATTAACACATATCATGAACAGCAAATGTCCCAACACACTTCCCTAGGGCACACTCGAAGTTACTTCTACATCTGTCAATAACACTCCATCCAAGACAACTTGGTACATCCTCCCTACTAAAAACGTCTCAATCCAATACCATATTTCACTTGAAACATCATACGATGGTTGTTTTGATGATAAGCATAGATACGGTATAGAGTCGAATGCTTTTCGAAAGTCACGAAATACTGTATATAATTGATTACTTTGATGCAAATCTTTCATTATGTCATGTGAGAAAAGTGTAAGTTGGTTTTCACATGATCGATGTCGTCGGAGACCGTGCTGGATGGCATGGAGGGGGTAATTATCTTCGAGATACTTCACTGTATTTTTTTCAGATTCTACAACAAATCAACATCAAGGATGCTGAACTGTAGTTTTATGAACCACGTCTGCCACCCTTCTTTTAAACGAATGTGACCCGTTCGGTCTTCCACCTATGGCCATTGTTTTCAGCTCTAGGGATTCACCACCGATTATAGTTCAAAGATGAGCTAAGTCAGTATCAAATTCAATACAGAATCTGATAGGGATTCCACCAGGCCCTAGATCTTTGTTCAGTTTTAATTATTTCAGCTATTTCTCAACACCACTAACACTAATGCTTCATTCACTCATCCTCTACATGGAGACAATTCTCTTGGATTTTCCTTTCCATAGGAACTTAGGAAAACGGAGATGGGCATTCAGCTTTTGGTTTGCTACCCTTAATTCCAGCTCAGTTTCAGTTTCTCACCCGCAAGTGACCTGATAGTCTTTGGTGCCACTAACAACTTTGCATATGGCCAGAATTGTTTGAGATTTGTGAAAGATCGTTTCAAAGTATCCTGTTACGTTAGTCACTGAAGACTTCAACCACTGCTCTCTTGACAGCCAAACGTGTGTCATTCACCATCTGTGGCCTGTACTTTGTTTTACACCTATTATGCAGTAGCCTTTGAGTCCTTTGAAGTTTCTATACAGTAAATGTATACCATGGATGCCCCTTCTCATTATAAGCTGTTCCACTGGGTACATTTCTATCCGGGGCATGGCCATCTATTATATTAAACTTGAACCATAGTTGCGCTACAAGCTCCTCTCAAGTATAGATGTTTTAGTTTCCGTTTGCACTCTGATAATCGCTGTTGTCACAACTACATCATGGTCACTGATACCAGTTTCGATGTAGACATCTTCATTGAGTTCAGGTCTATTTGTGGCCTTTAGGTCTAATATATCTTTATCATAAGTGGGTTCCCAACTATGTGTTCTAAGTAGTTCTCCCAGATAGCTTTTAGTTTTGTTTCATCAGATGTCTTGTCGTGCCCATCTCTAACTAAACTGTAACTTACCCAGTTGACTGTTAGGCACTTAACATCTCCACCAGTGGTTTTAATATGAGTGGTGACAGCATGTACAACAAAACGCAGGTTTTGTCAACGGATTTCGGTTACATCAGGAGGAACGTTGGGTGGTAAATAGAAGTATCGAATTGCAGTTTCATGCCCACTCCTGATAGTCAATATCGCTTAAAAGTTTCATATATGGTTTCAGTTTCTATCTCGGTGGCTTTGAGTGATAAAAACATCAATTTTCGACGTAAACTAAAGTCTTCCCCCAAAAAATTAGTGCTATCAGCTTCAGGTTGAAATAATTTTCTGTACATAGTGTTAAGCGAGCACTGCTTTTCAGCGGATCGTGAAGCCGAGTCACTTTGTTGCGAATTCTTCTGCAGTTAACTGCTAGGACTTCAATACTCTCGCATGTGGGAGGAATTTCTTCAGATCTTACAATAATATCTCTAGGTCTCTTACAGCTGTCGTTATCTGGACAGGATGGAGAGTCCCCTAATTTAAAAACACATGTCTGCAGCCCACACACAGTCAGATACCTTGGTAGATAGTTCTGTTGTGTACTGCACACCTGACCCATTTCATGGGCTGCTACTTGTCGCACACCTAAGGCAAAAGTACAGGGAGTCGCAGCCTAGCTTGTCACGGAAGCTTTTAACTCTCTGATTCAGTCCTTCCTCTCGACCTAGAAACAGGGAGTCAGTGTCACTTCTGGTGACATGCTGCATACTGTGAGCTCCGTTGAAATCCCATGCGCAAAGCAGCTCCTCGCAAGCTTGTCTGCCAGCCGCTGGAATATCAAGTATGACCTATGTGCCCAGAAGTCGGGCATCGTTTGTTGCATGTGTGCTATAATCTGCAGTTGGTTGAACACTTTTCCATCAATGGCTGCCGGAATAGCCTTTTCAGAATGTTGACTGAGGCTCGCTGGTCTACTCACTGAGTGCACCTGGCGTTCTTCATTGTCCCTTGCTTCCATTTCCGTAAGGAGTATCATTTTCCGCCATAAGCTGTGACTCTGTCAGAGAGATCAAAGTACTTGGATGAGCAGTTGAACAGAATGGACAGTGTCATGAAAGTATAATATAAGAGGAACGTCAACTAAAGCAATACAAGGATAATGAAATGTAGTCTCCAGTCAATCCTTTTACCAGACGCAGAACCAGAGGGGCACAGTCAGCTAAGGAGACAGTGCTGCAGATTGTGTGCTCCGTTGAAGTCCCATGAGCAAGACACTTCAGGTACTAGATGAGTTTTGCTGTTTGGGCAGCAAAACAACTGATGAGGGCCGAAATAGAGAGTATATAATATGTAGACTGGCAATGGCGAGAAAAGCATTTCTGAAGCAGAGAAATTTGTTAACATCTAATATAGATTTAAGTTTTAGGGTTTATACTGAAAGTATTTGTATGGAGTGTAGCCACACAAATATGGACGACAAACAATGTAAATTAAAAGAGAATTAAGGATTTCGAAATGTGGTACTAAAGGAGAATGCTGAAGATTAGATGGGTCGATCGTGTAAGTAATGAGGAAGTACTAAATAGAATTGAGGAGCCAAGAAATTTGTGGCAAAACTTGATCAAAAGAAGGGATCGGTTAACAGGGCACATTCCAAGTCATCGAAAGATCAACAAATACTGGAGGGAAGTGTGGGGGGTAAAAATCGTTGAGGGAAACCAAGAGACTAATACAGTACTCAGATTCAGAAAGAGCAAGGTTGCAGTGGTTTTTCGAAGATGAAGAGGCTCGCACAGGATAGAGTGGTACGGAGAGCTGTATCAAACCACCTTTCGGACTGAAGTTCGCAACAAGAACAACCTGTAGATGCTCAGGGAAAATTTTGGGACATTTGCAGAAGTTTGATACGTTATCTTAACAAAGGCGAAAGTTAATTTTAAATATTACAGCAAGGATGCAAGGAAGCTATGCAACCATTACATGAATTATAATGGAATAATATATTTGAGGACAGGTGTGAATAAAGAAGTGTGTTTGTTACGTTCGTGTAGTCAGTACACACTGGAACAGACTGGTTACTACCATTTACGTTACAGTCCTGTAAGCCGAGAAAATCTTAGGCAATCTTCACATAACTGGTGATGCTTGGTATAATGAGAAGGAAAGTCATGGAAAAGATAAAGCTGTATAACCTTTGCCCTGTGGTGAAAGTAACAAATAAAGCCAGTTGTGGTACTGTGCAAACCTTTAGTGTGAATGACATGCTAGAATTGTTAGCAGTGCACCTATAGGGACTGCTGTCCGAAACGTCTGGGAATTGTTCATATAGTCTAGTTGTGTTGGATGTACTTGCAAAGTTTATTAAAGCATGTGCGATACATAAGGCGACCACCAAATCAGACTTCAAATAAATAGTGGAAGACTATTTTGTGAAAGTGGGTATTATATACTACATTAATTTGAGTAATGATTTACAATTTAATTCCGAAGTATGCAGATATAGGAAGCAAGTGAAGCAATAGAGGGAATATACATTATCTGCTAATAACCAGCAGGATATTCTGTTGCAATGCTATATGAATAAGCAAGGCACACTATTTGGGATGTATTGTCATTTAAACTGCACGGTATGAGGCGGGTACATAACTCAACTCTAGCAAATGTTGTTTTTGTTGTTCTGGTCTTCAGTCCAGAGACTGGTTTGATGCAGCTCTCCTTGCTACTCTATCCTGTGCAAGCTTCTTCATCTCCCAGTACCTAGTGGAACCTACATCCTTCTGAATCTGCTTACTGTATTCATCTATTGGTCTCCCTCTACGATTTTTACCCTCCACGCTGCTCTCCAATACTAAATTGGTGATCCCTTGATGCCTCAGAGCACGTCCTGCCAACCGATTCGTTCTTCTCATCAAGCTGTGCCACAAATTTCTCTTCTCCCCAATTCTGTTCAGTATCTCCTCATTAGTTATGTGATCTACCCATCTAATTTTTGGCATTCTTCTGTAGCACCACATTTCGAAAGCTTCTATTCTCTTCTTGTCCAAACTATTTATCGTCCATGTTTCACTTCCATACATGGCTACACTCCATACAAATGCTTTTAGAAACGACTTCCTCACACTTAAATCTGTACTCGATGTTAACAAATTTCTCTTCTTTAGAAACGCATTCCTTGCCATTGCCAGTCTACATTTTATATCCTCTGTACTTCCACCATCATCAGCTATTTTGCTTCCCAAATCGCGAAACTTTTTTAGTACTTTACGTGTCTCATTTCCTAATCTAATTCCGGCAGCGTCACACGACTTAATTCGACTACATTCTATTATCCTCGTTTTGCTTTTGTTGATGTTCATCTTATATCCTCCTTTCAAGACACTGTCCATTCCGTTCAACTGCTCTTCCAAGTCCCTTGCTGTCTCTGACAGAATTACAATGTCATCGGCGAACGTCAAAGTTTTATTTTTTCTCCATGGATTTTAATACCTACTCCGAATTTTTCTTTTGTTTCCTTTACTGCATGCTCAATATACAGATTGAATAACATCGGTGGTAGGCTACGACCCTGTCTCACTCCCTTCCCAACCGCTGCTTCTCTTTCATGCCCCTCGACTATTACAACTGCCATCTGGTTTCTGAACAAATTGTAAATAGCTTTTCGCTCCCTGTATTTTACCTCCGACACCTTCAGAATTTTAAAGAGAGTATTCCAGTCAACATTGTAAAAAGCTTTCTCTAAGTCTACAAATTCTAGAATCGTAGGTTTGCCTTTCCTTGATCTATCTTCTAATATAAGTCGTAGGGTCAGTATTGCCTCACGTGTTCCAATATATCTACGGAATCCAAACCCATCTTCCCCGAGGTAGGCTCCTACCAGTTTTTCCATTCGTCTGGAAAGAATTCATGATAGTATATTGCAGCCGTGACTAATAAGTCACTGAGAGTTCGGCAATTTTCACATCTGTCAACACCTGCTTTCTTTGGGATTGGAATTATTATATTCTTCTTGAAGTCTGAGGGTATTTCGCCAGTATCATATATCTTGCTCACCATATGGCAGAGTTTTGTCAGGATTGGCTCTGCCAAGACTGTCAGCAGCTCTAATGGAATGCTGTCTACTACCAGGGCCTTGTTTCGACTTACATCTGTCAGAGCTCTGTTACATTCTTTCTTCAGTATCACATCTCCCATTTCATCTTTATCTACATCCTCTTCCATTTCTATAATATCGTCCTCAAGTACATGGCCATTGTATAATCCCTCTATATACTCCTCCACCTTTCTGCTTTCCCTTTTTTGCTTAGCACTGGGTTTCTATCGGAGCTCTTGATATTCATATAAGTGGTTCTCTTTTCTCCAAACGTTTCATTAATTTTCCTGTATGCAGTATCTATCCTACCCCTAGTGAGATATGCCTCTACATCCTAACATTTGTCCTCTAGCCATCCCTGCTTAGCAATTTTGTGCTTCCTGCCGATCTCATTTTTGAGACGTTTCATTTACTGCAATTTTATATTTTCTCCTTTCGTCAATTAAAGTCAATATTTCTTCTGTTACCCAAGGATTTCTACTAGCCCTCGTCATTTTACCTACTTGCTCCTCTGCTGCCTTCACTACTTCATCCCTCAAAGCTACCCATTCCTCTACTACTGTATTTCTTTCCCCCATTCTTTTCAATCGTTGCCTTACGCTCTCCCTGAAACTGTGTACAACCTCTGGTTTATTCAGTTTATCCAGGTCCCATCTCCTTTAATTCCCAACTTTCTGCAGTTTCTTCAGTTTTATTCTAAAGTTCATAACCAATAGATTGTGGTCAGAGTTCACATCCACCCCTGGAAATTTCTTACAATTTAAAACCTGGTTCCTAAATCCCTGTATCACCATTATATAATCTATGTGAAACCTTCAAGTATCTCCAGGCTTCTTCCATGTATCCAACCTTCTTTCATGATTCTTGAACCAAGTGTTAGCTATTATTAAGTTATGCTCTGTGCAAAATTCTACCATGTGACTTCCTCTTTCATTTCTTACTCCCAATCCACATTCACCTACTACGTTTCCTTCTCTTTCTTTCCCTACTATCGAATTCCAGTCACCCATGACTATTATATTATCGTCTCCCCTCACTATTTCTCTTATCACACATTTCATCAACCTCTTCGTCAACTGCTGAGCTTGTTGGCATATAAACTTGTACTACTGTGATAGGCATGTGCTTCGTGTGTATCTTCTCTACAATAATGCGTTCACTATGCTGTTTGTAGTATCTTACACGCACTTCTATTTTTTATTCATTATTGAACCTACTCCTGGATTACTGCTATTTGATTTTGTATTTATGTCTCTGTATTCACCTGACCAGAAGTCTTGTTCCTATTGCCACCGAGCTTCACTAGTTCCCTCTATATCTAACTTAAACCTATCTATTTTGCTTATTAAATTTTCTAACCTACCTGCTCGATTAAGGGATCTGACAAATTCTGCGGTCCGATCTGTAGAATTCCAGTTTTCTTTCTCCTAATAACGACATCCTCTCGAGTAGTCCCCACCTGGAGATTCGAATGGGATACTACTTTACCTCTGGCATCATCCAACTGGGTATTAATTACATGTGGGGCCCCACAAGGTTCCATTTTAGGGCCCTTACTTTTTCTTGTGTATATCAACGACCTTTCATCAGTAACATTACCAGAAGCCAAGATCGTTTTGTTTGCCAATGATACAAACACTGCAATAAATAGCAAATCAAGAGTAGTCTTAGAAATGTCAGCTAATAAAATATTTGTGGACATTAAACACTGGTTCCTAGCCAATTCTTTGTCACTAAACTTTGAAAAAACCAACTACAAGCAGTTCAGAACTTGTCAGGGGTGTCCCACGCATATATGCCTAACATACGATGAGAAGCAGGTACAAGAAGTGGACAGTGTTAAATTCTTGGGATTACAGCCTGATAGTAAAGTCAACTGGGAGGATCACACCACAGAACTGCTGAAGCATCTTAACAAATCTCCATTTGCAATGCGAATTGTGTCAGACATAGGGATATAAAAATGAAAAAGCTGACATACTATGCTTGCTTTCATTCCATAATGTTTTATGGGATTATTTTTTGAGGCAATTCATCAGGCCAAGCTAAAGTTTTCCAGGCACAAAAACGTGCAGTAAGAATTATACGTGGTGTGAACTCAAGATCATCTTGCAGAAGCCTGTTTAGGGAACTAGGGATACTAACTACTGCTTCCTAATATATTTATTCCTTAATGAATTTTGTCATTAAAAATATATCACTTTTTCAAACCAACAGCTCAATTCATGGAATCAATGCTAGAAACAAAAAACATCTTCACAAGGATTTGAAGTCACTTAGTCTCGTACAAAAAGGTGTGCATTATTCAGGAACACACATTTCCAGTAACTTGCCAGCAGCCATAAAAAGTTTAACAACCAATGAAATTCAGTTTAAGAGAAGCCTAAAGGATTTATTGGTGGCCAACTCCTTCTACTCCGTTGATGAATTTCTCAGTAGAACCAACTGATATATATAAGTACAAATAATTACAATATAACTTCTGCACAATTTCAGTGCAGTGATGTGTTCATTGTAAATAAGTGTGTGTGAGTGTGTCTGTGTGCAAGTACAATCTAACTTCTGCAGCTGGCCTCAGTGGTCTCGTGGTTAAGGCGCTCAGTCTGGAACCGCGCGACTGCTACGGTCGCAGGTTCGAATCCTGCCTTGGGCATGGATGTGTGTGATGTCCTTAGGTTAGTTAGGTTTTAGTAGTTCTAAGTTCTAGGGGACTGATGACCACAGAAGTTAAGTCCCATAGTGCTCAGAGCCATTTGAACCATTTAACTTCTGCACCAATTCAGTGCAGTAATGTGTTCATTGTAAATAAATATTTAGTAGTTGCATTACACGTTTATTACATTATAAATAAATATAAAACTTTTTTGTTTTAAATTCAGTGCATTAGTATTTGTAAAATGATTCTTTCATATAGAGTTCATTATAAAATGACGACCATGCCACTTGGGACCCATGGAATGGTACATTAGCTTATTTGTTTGGGTTGTAAATATTTGTCATGTATTAATGTTTCTCTGACATGTTCAACATCCTGGAGGACCTCCTCACTATGGATCAATTGGAATGAAAGTAAATCTAATCCAATCTAATCTATCACATTCAAGCTACAGAGGTGGCTGAGATAGTCGAGATGTTGCAGTTATTCTTGACTGCAACAGTTTGTAGGGAGGTGCAGTTGTCAATGGAATGGTGATTCTACTGGTTCTCTTCCAACTGATAACAGTCTAGTGTAAGGCAGGTTTTACAATAGCTAACTAACAAAAAATTGTGAAATAATGGAAAAACCACTAAAACTCACAACAAACAAAAATAACAAGGAAGGAACAGCATGATGACTTGACCTATAACTTTAAGGACTCTATGGGACGTTATTCGTTTCCATGCTTCATATTTTGCAAAGTAGTTTGGATGTTTATAATGCAAATTTATATTTGTTTGAAAATAATAACGAAAGGGAAATAAAGAATATGAGGCTGAAACGTATTTACTTGTTAGATTTATGATTTCACCTTTAAATAAATTAATAATTAATTTATCAAGTAAGGTGGTAAATACAGAAGAGTTCATTGTAGAAAACAAATGTCTGTTGGTCAGGAAAAGAGCTGTTTTGTACCATTATGTGGAAATCTGAGAAATATCTGAAGAATTAATGTAACATACACATCTAAATTTTCCAGAATATTAAGTGGATATGACAGATATTATGAAAAATCTAAAGATTTTAGTGAAGTTACAATAAACAGGACGAACCAATGAGTCATATCTATGAGCAGATGTTTTTGTGTTGCAATATTATTTAAATAAATGTAGGTTATGTGTTAAACAGTGTGTGACATTACATTATATAGAGTGAAGTGATGAAAACCACTAACCAACACCTCCATTTAGTTCACAGCAATCAGCAATGTAAATATTTTATTAATTGGATGAAGCGACTGTCATACAAGATGATTTGTCATACTTACGATATTCTACATTCTCATTCGTGAACTGTAAACAATTAGCTTTAAAAGTCTCCAAGATAAATATCAGCACTGATCAGCGGCATGAATATTCAAGAGGCAGTGGAAACCTCTGCATTAAAGACACATAATGCACATTGACAGGATATTTTACAGAACATCTCATGTTCCTGCTGCTAATAAGACGAGTACACCACTCGTTTGTTGCATATTTTTATGAGCATCCAACAGGAGCGGCTGAAGTAATTGATAGGAACTGCGATTGCTGTGTATATATGCGAGCTGAGTTAGCGACGCTTCGCTCACAGCTCCAGGCTGCGTTGGCTTCTGTCACAAAGCTTGAGGCTGCTGCCAATGGGCATCACTGTGAGGGGTCGAACGCAGGGCTGCGAGAGGTGTCTAGCACGTCCCACTTGTCCCCCAATCGGTCCAATGCTGTGGCTGTCCCAGGCACTGCCTGCAGTGACATTAACCCCACACCCGTGGTCGAGTGGGAGATCATTCCAAAGTCTGGCAGGCAGCGAAAAGCTTTCCAATGGGCCGATCGTAGGGCCTCCCCAGTTCGTTTGACAGATAGGTTTCGGGCCTTATCTGTGGCTGACGATGTCTCTAGGCCGGAAGCAGTCGTCCACCCCGTTCCAGAGGAAGCTTCACGGCCTGCAAGGTCTTGGCATTCACAGAGCGTAGATTTGCTGGTAGGTGGGAGCTCCAACATTAGGCGCGTAATGGGGCCCCTTAGAAACATGGCTGTCAAGGAGGGGAAGGAAGCGAGTGTGCACTGCATGTGCATACCGGGGGAAGTCATTTCGGATGTGGAGAGGGTTCTTCCGGATGTTATGAAGACTAGCGGCTGCAGCCAACTGCAGGTGGTGACTCATGTCGGTATCAATGACATGTCACTTTGGATCACAGGAGATTCTCCCTGGTTTTGGGCGGCTAGCGGAAATGGCAAGGACAACCAGTCTTGCTTCTGAGAATAAGATGGAGCTCCCCATCTGCAGCATCGTCGATAGAACCGACTGTGGTCCTTTGGTACAGAACCGAGTGCAGGGTCTGAATCAGAAGCTCCAGTAGTTCTGTGACTGTGTAGACTGCAGATACCCTGAGTTGCGCCATCGGGTGGTGAGTTGCTGGGTTGCGCTGATTAGGTCATCAGTCCACTAAACACAGGAGCACGGCGCTTCACGGGTAGTTGCGGTTGTGTGGAAGGGATTGGGCGGTTTTTTAGGTTAGAGGGTCTCAGGGAACCACAAGAAGGGCGTCCGTCTAAAGAAGGCAGGTAAAACACAGTAAGCCACTTGTAGAAACGATCGCTATTTCAGTTGTAAATTGTCGTATCTCTTTTGGGAAAGAACCTGAGCTCAAAGCCCTAATGGAAAGCAATGCAGCTCAAATAGTTATAGGTACAGAAAGCTGGATAAAGGTGAAAATAAGGTCAGCCGAAATTTTCTCAAACGATCTAACAGAGTTGAGAAAGGATAGATTAAAACAGTTGACTGCGGAATATTTATTGCAGTGAGAAGTAGTTTGTCTTATAGTGAAATTGAAGTAGATAATTCCTGCGAAATAGTACGGGTAGAGGTTATACCTGACAATCGAACTACACTATTAATTGGATCGTTTTACCAATCTCCCCCGACTCAGAAGATGTAGTTGCAGAACATTTCAAAGACATCTTGAGTCTCATTTCAAATAGGTACCCCACTCATACAATTATAGTCGGTGGCGACTTCAGTGTACCCTCGATATACTGAAAAAATCATACGTATAAAGCCGGCAGCAAGCATAAAACCTTATCAGAAATTGTACTGAATGCTTTCTCAGAAAATTATTTTGAACAATTATGTCATGAGCCCACTCGAATCGTAAATGGTAGTGAAAGCATGCATGACCTCTCAGCAACAAATAATTCTGGAAAAATAGTGAGTATCGTGACGAATACAGGGATTAGTGACAAAAAGGTACTTGCTGCTAGGCTGAATACCATAACACCTACAACTATCAAAATGAAACGTAAAGTACATCTACTTAAAATAGCTGATAAATATGTTATTAACGCCTTTTTAACAGACAGTCTCCTTATGATCTGATAATGTAAGAGTAGAAAAGTTTCAAAGAGATAGTATCGACAGGAATTTAGAGATACACACCACTAAATTAATACGTGATGGTACTGATCCCCCATGGTACACAATATGGGTCAGATGGCTGTTGCAGAAACAGCGAAAAAATCATGCGAACTTCTATGCAAGATGATTTTAATAATTTCCACAACGAAATTTTGTATCGAAATCTGGCAGAAAACCCAAAGAGAGTCTGGCCATACATAAAGCGCACCACTGGCAAGACGCAATCAACACCTTCATTGAGCTATAACAATGTTGAAGTCACTGATCACGGTGCCACTAAAGCAGGGTTATTAAACACGGTTTTCTGATACTCCTTCACTAAAGAAGTCGAAGTAAATATTTCTGAATTCCAAACAAGAACAACTTCCAAGATGAGAAACATAGAAGAAGATATCCTCGGTGTAACAAAGTAGTTTAAATCAATAAAGCCAAGGCCCCCAGTCTAGACTGTATACCGGTCAGGCTGATACTATAGCTCCATATTTAACAATCATATACAACCGCTCGCTCACAGAAAGATCCGTATCTAAAGACTAGAAAACTGTCCAAGTCACACAAATACCCAAAATGGAAAGTAGGAGTAATCCTCTGAATTGTAGGTCAATATCCCAAACGTCGATTTGCAGTATGTTTTGCAACATATACTGTGCTCCAACATTATGAAGTACCTCGAAGAAATCCATTCATTGACACATAGTCAGCACAGATTCAGGAAATATCGTTCTTGCGAAACACAACTAACTCTTTATACTCATAAGGCAATGAAAGTTGTCAACAGGGAATGTGAAGTTGATTCCATATTTTTAGATTACCAGAAGGCTTTCGACACCATTCCTCACAAGCAATTTCTAACAATACTGCGTGCTTATGGAATATCCCCTCAGTTGTGCGATTGGATTCGTAAATTCCCTTCAGAAACGTCATTGTTCGTAGTAATAAACGGAAAGTCGTTGAGTAAAGCAGAAGTAATATCCGCCGTTCCCCAAGGAAGTGTTATAGGCCCTCCATTGTTAATAACCTATATTAACTACATAGGAGACAATTTGAGTAGCCCTCTTACATTGTTTGCGAATGATGCTGTCATTTACCGTTTTGTAAAATCATCAGATGACCAAAACGAATTGCAAAATGATTTAGATAAAATATTTGTATGGTTCGAAAAGTAACAATTGATCCTGAATAAAGAAAAGTGTGAAGTTTGAAACTTCCCCTTTGAACAATTATACATGACTATGCTTAAACTGACACACAATATTTTGTTAGCGCAACGCAATCTGACTTTCAAAATTCCCTACAAAAGAATGGCCTGCCTAACATTAAACTATACCTTTCACAAATCACTTACCTCACAAAAATCTTCACTGCTCAAGCTACTGCAATACAGCGAGCGCCACTACTGCCAGCTAAATAAAAGATTCAAACTATGGAAGGCACTAACTACTGATAGGGATAGTTAGCAAATGAAAGATATTAATAGAGAACAAACAATGTATTTACCTTGATATCATCATATATAAATATAGCAGTTCATGACAAATTTCAAAACTCCGCCATCTCTCTCCCCACATCCACCACTGCTGGCAGCTCACCTCCAACTGCACAACGCTACGCGCTGTTCACATCCAGCTGCCGCTGCCCAACACTACAATGGTAGACAACAATGCAAAACTAGCCACAGACTACACACAGCACAGCCAGTGATTTTCATACAGAGGTGACGTTACCAATAAAAAAAAACTTTAACAGCCTACTTACATAGCCCCCATGCTCCCCACAAAAAATTTTACAAATTGGTTTGGGCAGTGGCCAATAATGATTTGATAAAATTTTTCATAATTACAATAACAAAGATATCAAATGCACACACTTATTGATACAATGTTGGTCAAAAGCTAAAATTTTCTCACAGTCCATAAAGACAGTCCTGATCATTCATCACGGTAAAATTGCAGTGTTTTTCTCAAAGTCTGAGCAGTAAAAGAAAATGCACACGGAAGTAGTGGATTTCCATGCAGTCTTGAAGAAGTACTGTTGTCCTTCCACCTGAAAGACAGTGCTGCCTCTTCAACAGAAACGTGTCCAGTGAAATGGAACTTACAAGTTACTTAATTTGATTAACTGGTGTCAATTACAATATTATAACACGAAAATATAATTACAAAGGTACAAAATACATCATTAAAAACATAACAATACAGATAACATTTGTAGTACAGGCTTTACAAAAGAATAGAAATAAACATACACATCAGTGTTACAGGAATTATGACATGAGTACAAAAATAAAAGATCAGAATCACTTTCGAAACATCAACTTCACACATGAGCATCAAAACAAAACAGAATAAATAATGTGTAAGCATATTTATAAGGTGAATAACATATTATTAATGCCAATTATATTTGAGGATAACAGTATTCCTCATCATAGTGAATGTAGCTTAGTACTAGAAAAATTCTACAATTCTTATCAGATAAACACATAAAGACAGGAAAAACACAAATACACAAGGGTACACAAACATATAGAGGGATGACACAAAAGGAAAGGACAGGGTTTGTTTTACTGCAGTATTTTGCATGGAGATCTCCCTTTGTTCATCATTATTCCCAAAAAGTCCTATCTAAGCCTGCTTTCTGTATTCTGTTCATATTTCTTTCAAAATAATTATTTCTGATTGTACAATACTCATTTGGGCCCAAATCTTTTTCATATAACTTCGCAATGCATTCTTTACCTACTCTCCATAGTCAGTTTCTTATATAGTCTACCCCCTCTTAAGCTAACTTAAATCTACTGAGCTCAGATGCTAAACTAAGGGACGAGGCAATGCAGCAGCACATAAAACAATTAATATAAATAGCAATAAAAAAATGGAAAATCGCAAAGCAAGCTACAGTAAATCTAAATTACCAAGCAATTCAACATTACAACTAATATGAGGCAATGCGCAGCAAACAATAAAAATAAATCATTAGTAAAACTGGCTTAACAGAATAATGTAAAGTCAAATTCAATAACACTATGCCTGGCAAACAGCAGCAACTTATACCTAAACATGACATAGCTCAAGCAGAAAAAATATTACAGTAAAAACAACAATGCAGATAAGGGAAATGTATAATCACATCTTAATGTCTAAGTAATTAAAGTGGTGCACCACAACAACTTATTGTAAAAAAAAATATTACCATGTACTTGAAAAGAAAATTATGTGTCCAGTTACTGTTACTAGTCCCTTCTTATTGTTCTTTCCTTTCCAAGTGCTCCTTTTCTTAAAGAATGTGGATTACAAAATTATCATTTAATAGATCTGTTGACAGAAAGTGTTTACATTAGCAAATGCATCTAAGTTTATTTTATAAAACTAATGCTGTAACACAGCTGGAAAACAGGTATCAAATGAAATAAGCAATTACGCAAACCAAAGCATACAAATATCATTCAATAGTCACGTGACATTTCATAAGTTAGTAGAAATTCTCTCAACTCTCGTAGAAAGACGCTTGTCGTAATCAGGTGTGCAGATGTAAAAATATTTCTCGTCATTTCATTAGGCATTTCAGTAAATATCATAAATTACGAGCTCCACAGTATGCTTTCAACAAGGAAATGTCAATAGCGAGGACAATGGCCTTCCCTTTCTTTTATTCTACCTGTGCTTCTGATGAGGCACTCACTAATGACTTGTTCTCCCGGCGTCTGACATAGCTGCGTGCCCACGACACATTACGTGCAGGTGATCACTTAACTTTCTTACGGAAATATTTACGACAGTAGTTTCCGCTACTGTGACAGTCTCATATACAAAATTTCACGGGTCGAGAATTTGCGTTGCAAATGTGTAGAAACAAAACCCTATAAATATAAGTGTCCAAATAAAATATTCGTCAGCATTGTGATACACTCACGCATTTACGCACATTTCATAACTCTTAAAGTACGCTTCTTGGTTTCCAACATACTTCTTATTCCTCATATACGGTAGCATCATCTTATTGATCATAAACATATCTCAACAGCATAGTACACATCGTCGTCGTAATAATAACATCATAACACCTCAGTCAAATCTCAAAAAGGTCGTAGCTTTCCGCAATAATTTCAAACCATAAAAAATATTCTCTGCTCATTTCAATAGTGTCATCTGCCTCAAACGTACTTTAAAATCATGCTCCCTTACCAAATACATCATTCAAAGCTCTCATAGTATCACAATGATTCCGAAAAAATATGAACAGTTTACAAAGTACAGACAAAATACAGTTTCATAAGTGTGAAGTTACCCAACTGTGTATTGCGTAAACATGTGTCACTGATGTAGTAAAAAAATGTTTATCTCTCAGGTAAATGATCAGATAGCTGTGTAATTTGTGTGTTAGAGAAATATGGTACCGATGTGTAAAGTTGTATAAGCAAATACCATATTAGCTAGGGTTCCTTGTGGTTGCCACACACATGGTACACAAAGTAAGCGTGTACCCCCCTGAGAATTAATGTAATTATACCCTCAGGTGTTACAGATTACAGCAATGGAATGAAATGTATCACAGAAAACTTCCTTTGCAATTCAAAAATCTTTAAAAATAAATGTTTTAAGTACAAAATTAATCACTGAAATGCGTGTCCTGTAGCGCTAAATGTGCATCTTGTTGTAAGATAATCTCTGTGGAAGTGTCGTAGTTATCGTCCTCCAAAAGCTAAGTTCTGCAGACGTCAATGTACTTACCTCATAATACACAAAAGTGAAATGTTTTGCGTATAAATGTCTTAGTTATTACGCTTATTGCTGTGATGAGGAAAGTACTGTGCTATAACGTATTGTTGTGCTACGGAAAAGGCGGTCTCATTGTAGCTATACCACAAAAGTTACTACTAAAACCTGTTTTACTTTCCAGAATAAAACAGAAAACTGTGCAGATATAAAACAGAAACACTGCAAAAGCAACATTGTAAATTGTCACTCATTAGTAGCGTCGTGATAAAATCGTGTAGCTGTCACATAAACTAGCCACTGTGCCATCTGGTATCTCACTGAGAGTACTTTAAATCCAGAATATATTTTCAAGTAAACCAAAATGTTGCATTAAAATCTCATTAGCAGTACTGATAAATGTTCTAAGTATGTAAGCCTTATAGTCGTTCCATAATCGTGCAACTAACAAGCAAGAATGTACACACACAATAACACTGTGTCGTCTGTCCACAATAACAATGCATTCGTAATTTCTGTTTCAATAAGTTCTCTTGGTTCTTGACTGATTATTTAACTTCAAACTTTGTTGCATGTTAACAGATTCTAAGTCTGACAAAGCATACTAGCAACGTAAAGTGAAAACTTATGTGGCAAAGACAAAGTTAAAAAGCAGATTATCTTTCAATAAACGGTTTTACATGTGAAATGTGGTGTAAACCTTTACTCTTCCTAGTACGCAGACTTTCAACTGCAAAGCAATTGTCATGTTTTATACGTCGGTAAGGAAGGCTAAAATTTTTCTCAAGGTTAGCGTCTATGTTATTTTTCTCTGAGCCAGCCGGCGCACGCGGCTGCCTGTGGTGCGAGTCATTGTCTGTTCCTTTGTTGGCGCGCGTCGTTATTGGGATTAGGAGACCTAACTTCTACAAATTCACCATGACGAGAGGGCCCTGCTCTGTTTGAATCCCGCCAGTTCTGATGCAATTCAGGTCTGTCGTTACGATCATATCGTTTGTCGTCATGTCGGTAGATTCCATAGTTTCTTTCTTGTCGGTCACATGGTGGAGAATTTCTCCCTGAATCGTAACTGCGCGCTGGTCCGTTGCGTCTAAAGTTGTTCTGTCTCCCTTGATAGTATTTATTTTGGTTCCCATATTGTCTGTTTCTCTTATTGTCTCTGTGATAGTCATTACCACGGAGAGGTGATCTTTCCCTGTAGTTATTACTACTCTGCCAACGGTTGTCATACGGGTGGTGTCTGTTTTGGTCACGATTTGTGTTGTGAGAATAGCCTTGTCGTGTCAGGTTATTACTTCTTTCATCCAGGAATTGCGACGGATGTGACCTGTAATTGTTGTGTTCCTGTTTCCGCATTCCGCGATTGTCAGTGTCAATTTCCAATTCTTGTAACAGACCCTGAAAAGCTTCAATGTCGTCTTTGCAACGTCCTGCCAAAATAATGTGTCGTAAATGTTCAGGCAATTTGATTAAGCAAATGCGGATAAGTTCTGAGGGGCTGTATGGGTTTGAAAGATACTGATTCTTATGCAACATGTCTTCAAAATATTTCACAAGACTGGAAAATTCAGATTGTTCGAAATGTTTCATCATTATGATGCTATGTTTTACTCGGTCTTGTGTGGCTTGAGACCAATATGCTGAGAGGAAGGCATGGTAAAACTCTCCTTTACTGTGGCAATCGTGAATTACCGATCGCATTCTTACAGCTGGTTCATTCTCCAAGTAGCCACACATAAATTCTAATCTGTGTTCTAATGACCAGTTGGGAGGAAAACAATGAGAGAATTGATGGAGCCACGCTTGTGGATGAATGTCGTTGGCAGAATTCTTAAATGTTTTGAATTTACGTGTAGTAATGAACAGCTTATAGTCAAAGTCATCGTGTCGGCGAGTAGCATATCGGCCATTGTTACGTCGTGTCGGCGGTTCCATCTCAAAATTCGGTCCACCTTGCCAGTTCCTTTCATAACTTCCGAAATGCCCTGTGTTATTATTTTGTGGCTTCTCCGTATTTCTAAGTTCCTCTTCCCGTGTTGGAGCGCGAGTGACCTCTGAAATATGTAATTCTTGTATCACCTGCGTCAACTGATCTTGTACTTCCCGGATTTCTCTTTTGTACTGTGTATTGATTTGATTTTGATTTTGTTTGAATTTTCTTATTTGTTCATACTCTTCTGTGTCACTGAAGACTACGGGTCTTGTGTCATTCAGATCATCATCTACCTTTGTAGATAAATTAGTGACCTGATCCCAAAGTTCGGCTACTTTCTCCGATAGTGAACACATTTCCTCAGTGTGTTTTTCTGAACCAAGTTTCAGAGTGTTGAAAATGCTCACAAATTTGTGTTTTTACGTAATTACAGACTTTTTGACATTTCGATTCAATGTTATGTAACTCAGTAGTTAAATCTTCACGTGTTTGTTCAAGCGTGGTGTGAAGATTTTGTTCCATTGCGTCTAACTGTTGCTGTGTTTGTCTCTGGTGTTGTTCCATTCTGTCTAACTTTTGAAGATTTTGTTCCACTGTGTCCAACTTTTGCTGTGTTTGGCTCTGATTTTGTTCCATTGTGTCTAACCTTTCAAGCTTTTGTCCCATTTGTTGCATTAATTGTAATAACAATGCACTGGTGTCTGAAACATGTTCCTCAGTGCTTTTCGGCAGTGAATTTGCACCGGCAACATTCACATTTTGACAAGCGGAAAATGTGTCCTGACTCATTTGAGAAAATGGTGAGGACGCAAAACCTGAATCTACAGTATTTGCAAAATTGTGTCCTGTCTTTTCGGATTCCTGAGGCGAGCTGTTGCCGACCGATCGATCGATAATGCTTCCCTGTTCACTAATTGTTTCACTGTCTACACCATTGTTTGCAGCCCGCTCCATTTCCCTATGTACAATTACCAAATTACTACTTTGAACATCAGTTAATTCATTACTCGGTGGCGCTAACACACTGCTTTCATTTTCACTGTCATTTCTCAGTTTACTTTGGAGCCTAGTATTACGTTTTTCACACGCCATTATTGTCACAGTATTTCACACGACAACACAGAAAAGCACAATTTTAAGATCAAAAATAAGAGAACACATTAACATAGCACTGAAAATAATATCTAGTTAATTGCAGCTGCGAAATACTTGGTGCAAATCTACATGCATGCCACAACTGTTTTACTGTACAACAATGAAAGACTGCAACTACAAAGGAGATTTTCTCTACAATTACGCGCTAGCAATAAACAATAGCTACACTAATTACACAAACTACAAGAAAAAAATCAGAAGATTTCAGTGTGGTATCCTCGGCTAAGGGTCGACATATGAAACTTCCCCTTTGAACAATTATACATGACTGTGCTTAAACTGACACACAATATTTTGTTAGCGCAACGCAATATGACTTTCAAAATTCCCTACAAAAGAATGGCCCTGACTAACATTAAACTATACCTTTCACAAATCACTTACCTCACAAAAATCTTCGCTGCTCAAGCTACTGCAATACAGCGAGCGCCACTACTGCCAGCTAAATAAAAGATTCAAACTATGGAAGGCACTAACTACTGATAGGGATAGTTAGCAAATGAAAGATATTAATAGAGAACAAACAATGTATTTACCTTGATATCATCATATATAAATATAGCAGTATATGACAAATTTCAAAACTCCGCCATCTCTCTCCCCACATCCACCACTGCTGGCGGCTCACCTCCAACTGCACAACGCTACGCGCTGTTCACATCCAGCTGCCGCTGCCCAACACTACAATGGCAGACAAAAATGCAAAACTAGCCACAGACTACACACAGCACAGCCAGTGATTTTCATACAGAGGTGGCGTTACCAATAAAAAAACTTAAACAGCCTACTTACAAGTTATTCACATGAGTACTAAAAGAAATCAGTTAAATTTCGATTACGCCATTAGACCCACAAATTTTAGGGCTGTAAATTCAACTAAATACTTATGGATTACCGTTAAAATAACCTAAATTGGAACGATCACATAGATAATGTCGTCGGTAGAGCAAACCAGAATCTATGATTCATTGGCAATGTACTTAGAAGGTGCTACTGGTCTACTAAAGAGACTGCTTACACCACGCTTGTCCGGCCTATTCTGGAGTATTGCTGTGCGGTGTGGGACCCGCATCGGGTGCGACTGACCGATCACATCGAAAAAGTACAAAGAAGGGCAGCTCGTTTTGTATTATTGCGAAATAGGGGAGATAGTGACACAGACATGATACTTGAAATGGAGTGGCACTCATTAAAACAAAGGCGTTTTCGTTGCGACGGGATCTTCTCTTGAAATTTCAATCACCAGTTTTCTCCTCCGATTGCGAAAACATTCTGTTAGCACCCACCTACATACAGAGGAATGATCATCACGATAAAATAAGAGAGATCAGTGCTTGCCCAGAAAAATTTAAGTGCTCGTTTTCCCGAACGCCGTTCGAGAGTGGAACGGTAGAGAGATTGAACCCTCTGCCAGGCACTTTATTGTGAATTGCAGAGAAATCACGTAGGTGTAGATGTAGATTGCGAAATAGTCCGCTACTCGGATCTCTGCGAGGAGACTGCAAAGGGTGAGGTAATCATGAGAAAAAGATTCAATAAACAACGAAAGATCAATGTTCT
The DNA here is from genome assembly GCF_023864345.2 of Schistocerca serialis cubense. Classification (NCBI taxonomy): domain Eukaryota; kingdom Metazoa; phylum Arthropoda; class Insecta; order Orthoptera; family Acrididae; genus Schistocerca; species Schistocerca serialis. The sequence continues at coordinate 238,548,398 of NC_064641.1, read as the reverse complement.
ATGATTCAGGGCATGGAATGTCAGGAGTTTGAACGAGGTAGAGAAGCTACAAAGTCTAAAGGGACAATGCAAGCGCTCAGACTAGATATAGTGGGGATCAGTGAAGTGAAATGGAAAGAAGACAAGGGTTTATGATCAGATGAGTAAAGGGTAATATCAATAGCAGCAGAAAATGGTGTAACGGGTGTAGGATTCAGAATAATTAGATATAAAATTTAACTACCCTACTAAAATGTTTTTAATGCATCATATTTAAGAATTTTTCATTTGAGAGAAAAGAAAAATTAAAGTAAATAAAACTTCTATGATTTGAGTTACTTCAGAAATTTTTTGTGTTTTTAGTTACTTTCCATTTTTTACTTCTCTCTTTGAATTCATTAACTTGCTTGTAGATGAATAATAATAAAATAAATTTTATCCATAATATATGTTTATATCAGAATTGAGACCTACATTTTTACTAATGAATGAATTGGTAAAGTTAGAAGACAGACACCTTTTAATCAAGTGGTAGTTCTTTCCATAGTAAGTAACTTTCCAGTATAGGTTTAAAAATATAGGTAATTAATTTGTCATAATAAAAAAAATGGTTCAAATGGCTCTGAGCACTATGGGACTTAACTTCTAAGGTCATCAGTCCCCTAGAACTTTGAACTACTTAAACCTAATTAACCTAAGGACATCACACACATCCATGCCCGAGGCAGAATTCGAACCTGCGACCGTAGCGGTCATGCGGTTCCAGACTGTAGCGCCTTTAACCGCTTGGCCACACCGGCCGGCTTTGTCATAATACATTTACTTTTATATACGATGATTCTGTGCAAGAATACTGGTCACCTGACTCTCTTGTAATGAAATTTTGTTTTAAATCAAATTATTTGTCACAAGTATAGGATCTTTCAAAATACAGATCTGCATGTCCATACATTACTGAGTTGCTCTTTCTTTCTATAATTTAGTTTTGCCTACTTTAATGTTTTAACATGATTTGTCCTGTGATTTATTCATTATGAATACTAACGTTTACTAACTGTCGGTATAAAATGGTAGATACTGGCCAAAAATCGTAAGTTCCTAAAATAAATTTAGCTCCACGAGTTTCTCATTTTTGACATTACTAATGGCATCCCTCAATGCACAAGAGCACTGCCAAGGTCTGGTAACTGTGATCGAAACATAAAATACTATTTTAGTTTAACTTCCACTGGATTTCTTAAAATGTTCTCGGAAATGTTACCGAACAAATAAATCGGGATAGCAGTTGAGATATATGAAGGTCAACAAATTTCTCCAAAATCAAATACTTCAGATTCATGACCAGCATATCTAACGGTTGGCTGTGAAGTTCCTCATCTAGTAATTGTGTGAATATCACTCCTCTGCATTTGAAGTCATCAAATACTAAGTACATGTTCAATATTTGTGTCACAGCTTACACAGAATCAAGTGCCTTACGTGTGGCAATCACATCAGAAATTTCAGTATTACGTCCCAGTCACGTGCAATACAACAGAGCACATTAAGAGCTTTCATACAAAATAAGTGCGTAATGAAACATTTAGCTGTCACATTGGCCTCTGTTGTGCCCAGAAGTGCTATATTTTCTCACGGTTCTCTCCGCAAATAGGTTAACCAAAGAAGTTAAAATATGATGTCTGGGTTGCCTGAAGGCATTAGCTTACGATATACGGAAGATGCTCCATGAAAAGACCCAGGAAGTGCCCCAGATTTATACCATAATTACCACTGGTTATTAAATGGTTTTGTTAGGTCGAAAGTACATGGTTATCGATGCCACAGCACAAGTTGATGCAGACGTAATGAATGAAAATGGTAAGATAATATTAAATTTTGCTGAAGTTCGCCATTTAGTTATCACAAACAAGTTTTTCAAGAAGCGATCCTTGCATCGTTGAACGTACTACAGTGGCAGCAATATGAGCCAGACTGACTTCCTACTTGTGTGAAAACATAATCACAACTAGTTATAGAAGCGAAGGCCATCTCTTACGAAACAGTCGCTCTTAAACAGTGCCCACGTCATGCACGAATGAGCGTCAAAATAACGACTTCAGAGAAGAAATGACATTTCTTTATTTGAATGTGTTAATCTGTACTTAAATTGCTGAACGACAGAGGCCCACAATATCCTAGCGCAACGCAATCTGATTGCTCAAAAAAAAAACTGACTTCAAATAATTAATTCAAAAGAATGGCTCTGATTAAAAAGGAATTCTAGCAATAACCTATACATTTCATTAAGCACTTACCTCACAAAAATCTTCATTACGCGAACTACTGCAATACAGCGAGCGTCAGAACTGCCAGCTAAATAAAAAGATTCTAACTACTAAAGCCACTAACTACTAATAGGCATGTGGTTAGCAAAGGAAAGATTTTATTGCAAACCAAATAATGTATTTTTTACCTTAATAGTGCGACATCCAGTTCAAACACGAATATAATTCGTTATTGGCATCCAGTACAAAGATGTGCAATCATGAACAATTTTCAGTCTCCAAGTCAGATACTTCCAGATCCTTAGCCTACGCTAACACTTCAGACCTCTACCCTCCATCAATGCTAAATTCTTACATTTAACATCCATCACTGCTGGCTGTTCACCTCCAACTGCCCAACAGTACATCCATCAGTGCTGGTGACTAACTTCCAACTGCCCAGCACTACTGGCGATTAACTTAAAACAACGAGTCCAGTCAACCATAGAGTCTCTTACAAAGAAAGCGTAGTCAGAGATACAATGCAAAGCGCTACACAGCGCTGCCAACACAGAAGCAGCCTACTTACAGAAAGAACGAAACGGCCAAGCACGGATAAATTGTGGTGGTTCAAAAAATGATAGGAAGATAGGAAGATATCTTTTCAAAAGTCCTTGTTCCATCTATTACTGGCGTTGAAACAACATACAGTGTATTAAAAGAAACTATTACCTGTATAAAAACTGGACGCCGTACAATAAAACATCAAATATTGTTGTGCATAGAGAATTAATAACGAAGTGAAGGGCGAAAGAATGAGTTCTAACAGAAGTTCCTTGTTTCGAAAAGTCCTGGAAACAGCAGTGTTTACTGTGATGCTAGAAGTGATACTAAGAAGGAAATTGTAGCAGCGAAATCAGCCCATTATAGCGACATACATAAAAGGCTTGACCAACCAGCTGGAAATTAAGATTTCCGTCGCCTGTCAAAGAACCGGCATAGTCCTAAGGCAGAAACAAAGAAATTCTGTGGTGTTGTGACGATTAAGGTAAAGTTACAGTTGACCGAAAGGAGGCAACTGAGCGCTGGCGAAACAGTCACGAATTAAGAATTTCCACGTTTCCCAGTATAACAGTTCACACCCGTCCGAAAGCCAGTCGTGTCGATAACCAAGCCCCAAATTCTACAAGCCACAGGAGGACGATACTTCAAAACGTCAATGGGGCAGATGATCTGTCAGCAGAACTGCTAACAGTGAGATTAAGGCAATGGAAGACAGCTTTAAGACTATCAGGTTGCCCCAGAAAGATCATTGAAGAGTATACCAACAGAGTAGACAATGAGTAATATAGTCTCAATCTGGTAACACAAATGGAGTCCGTCGGCGATCAGTGTGGCTTTGTGAAAGGCAGTGGGGCCATCAATGCTATCCACGCAGCTCACTTGCTTATTAACAAAACCTGCTCCAGGTAACTTCGCTTCACTTTTCAGGACTTAAATAAAGTCTTTTGGCCTGTTACTACTGCATCTCATATGATTTGCCCTCCCAGAGCATGATGCATTCGAAGCGTTAACTGACTGGGTCTGCCTACTTTACCACTGTCGTTAAAGTAGAATGCCTTCTTTTATCGGACGACGTTCTTGTTTCTTTGAGTGTTCATCAGGGATCCGCTCTTTCTTTCCATCTGTTCATCAAGATAATGGACACCAGAGATCTTCAGAAATTAGCACCTTGGACCCTGCTGTATGCTGATGATGTTCTGCTTGCTACTCAAAAACAAGAACGACTTCCAATGGCAAGTCTTAGCTTGGAAGAATGGACTACGGATCAATACAAAGAAAACTGAATACTTGTCCAAATGAAAACGACTCAAGATCGAAGTTACAAATCTGCTGAAGACAAACTAGATGAGAACCTTGCCTCAAAAATCGCTGCCAAAGGCATACTTGTTACTGTAATTACATACTGCGTTAGCAATTCGAGGCTTAAAAGGCGAACAATGATCGATGTTACTGCAATTAGAAGATCCCGGACAGATTTCAGTCGAAAATGCACTGTTCTTCAATCCGCCTAGTTGCCTTGTAAGATGCAGAATGTTGGCCCACTGCAGAAGACACAGAGCAACTACTTGTTATAATGGAAACCAGACTGCTACAGTTGATGTGTAGAATGACACTTCATGATCATTTGGCCAAAGATGAAATACACTGGCAGTCACAAGTTGCATGTATTGTTGAGAAGATGAAGCAAAGCCATCTGCTGTGATTTGGGCACATACTTCTTGCAGATCAAGATACGATAGCAATACGTTGGTTTCCGTTGAAAGTCGGTGGTAAAACACCTACTAGGAGACCGACACAACGTTAGCTAAATACCCTCCATATAAATCTCAAGGTAGTGGGCCCTTCCCTCAGAAAGCACAATATCATGACGTAGGGACAGCCAAAAGAGCGGACGACGCTACATTATGGGACAAATGCGGACTAGGAAGAGGAATATTTACCATTGGTATACAATGAGAAATAAAAGCGATGGGTAGAGATACAGGCCTGTAATTTCTACAGTTGACTTTTTGTCGAGACAAGACAGGCATTGCATTAAAAAAACTCTCTTTAGAATTTTTTGCCTAGATGCATACATTATAAAATTTTTACCTAAGATAAAAAACCTGTGAAAAAAATTCACTATAGGTGAACTTGTTCTCGTTGTGGCAGCTGTAAGGAGAGAACGAGTTAGCTACAGGGCGAGTTGGCAGTCGGAGGTTTCCGTTCCTCCATTTCTCAGAAAACGCCAGGCAAGGTTGAAGAATACTGCTACAACTCTTGAAGTAGACTCTGTCTCTCTCTTGGCCACAAAAGTACCCACAGTTGCCGTAAGATTTTATGGAAAACACTTTCAAAATGAGAACAAACAATGGCAGTGTGGTATCTTCTGACTAGCAAACTTGTCGCTTAGGGAGCGTCTTGAACACACAAGGTGACGGCGAAATAACGCGCGTCGTTCTGACCATGATAGTAGCAGATTCGCCCAGTATTGCTAATTCACGTAGAAAAGGTTATGCACTGCATTGCCAAACACACTAACAGTTTTTATGAAGGTCCGGGTATCCAACATCGAATAAAAGATCATAACCGATCTTTACCTTTTTCAAAAATTCAATTTTTATTCTTGAAATCGCGATTGCATGTTGACCTCTACGTTGTCGTCAGAGCAAAAAGTGTTGTCATATCACATTCCGGAGAGCATCATCGTTGGTACTCGCAGCCGCAATATTGCAACCATATTATATTACTTAGGTATATTGCATTAAACATGTATTTTCATATGTTAAGTAATAAGTTGTTTATGCTGGAGAAGAGATGATAATTATATCGGATCTAATAGAATAAAAATTAATATAAATCACAGAGAAGATGTTTGATCTATCACAATCGTTGGAGTGTTATGCGATCTTTTATGTACGATAATGTATAATAAGGTTAGTTTCATTATATAGCCATTACGTCACCATCTTCCACACTTGTGCATACGGTACTCGCGACTATTTCATGATTTTAAAGTGGTGTCATCTATCTCACAGTTTTGAAGGAAAAAAGTGACTACTATTTTCTACCAGTGAGTCTTTCACGTGCGTATTTCATGCGCATACTCCTCGATGAAACGGGTGGGTGATGCACACAAATTTAAGCAGTGATATACGAAACTGGGCTACAACATCGGAAAGAGGAGTTCAGCCAAACACTTTGACGAAACTTCGCTACTGCAAGCACTGCAGCAAATGAACTGAGGCTATGGACAGAGCTTAATGGCTTTCGCCTCAAATGACACACGAAACTTTTTTTCTACTTCGCCTTTTCGTGGTTACTTTTCTTTAAAGACCGTCAAATAAATAATTCCGTCAGTAAATGTCTCTAGTTATGTATGCAGAAGTGGTTTTAATAAAGCTTGGTGTTTAAACATTCATGAAGTGGAACGGAGCAGAACACGCTTCGCATTAATAAAATTTTACGCTCTTTGCGAACGCCACTAAATGAGATTTATCTCGGCCACCGCTCTGTCGCGGTGATTAAATGCCGTTAGCTACTGTTCTGGACTATATCGCCTGTATGAGCTACTTTCCTATTCTCGCAATAGCTCGCCGACTGTTCATGTTACATTTCCGTTTTCCCGAAGCCAATCTACGTCTACGGTCATTAATTTGCTCTCAGCTCGGTAGAAAAGGATACATTTTTTTCTGTTAGGTTTTCATCCTATTATATTCATGGGTGAATTGTGTGATAATAACAGATTATATGCCTGTGTTCGAGTGAGTATTACTCTAATTTCATCTGTACGGTCCCAAAGGACCGATTAGAAGTGGGGTGGGGTGAAAGTTGTCACTGAAATTGCAGTTAGTATTATATAAATTTGTTTTACGTGAAATGTTAGCGTATTTTCATGGTTTTGCACGAATGATATAATACTGCGACGCTTTTCGTTTTATGCCTTGTATGAAAATTAAGAGTCGAAAATGAATTTCTCTCACAGTGGCAAGCAGTAATCTTGCATGATGTCACTGTATTCTATCTTACTTGGACGAGCGGGGTATCACTTGACGGCATAGTTTTCCGGAAGCATTCATTTAGATCTTTACGTCGTGGGGAGTGCCTTCACAATCCGGTACCCAGAATCGTAGAAAGGCAGTGGCGCCTGCATTTTTTTTTGGTCATCAGTCTACTGACTGGTTTGATGCGGTCCGCCATGAATTCCTTTCCTGTGCTAACCTCTTCATCTCAGAGTAGCACTTGCAATCTAGTCCTCAATTATTTGCTTAACATATTCCAATCTCTGTCTTCCTGTACAGTTTTTGCCCTCTACAGCTCCCTCTAGTACCATGGAAGTCATTCCCTCATGTCTTAGCAGATGTCCTATCATCCTGTCCCCTCTCCTTATCAGTGTTTTCCACGTATTCCTTTCCGATTCTGCGTAGAACCTCCTCATTCCTTACGTTATCAGTCCACCTAATTTTCAACATTCGTCTATAGCACCACATCTCAAATGCTTCGATTCTCTTCTATTCCGGTTTTCCCACAGTCCATGTTTCACTACCATACAATGCTGTACTCCAGACGTACACCCTCAGAAATTTCTTCCTCAAATTAAGGCCGGTATTTGATATTAGTAGACTTCTCTTGGCCAGAAATGCCTTTTTTGCCATAGCGAGTCTGCTTTAGATGTCCTCCTTGCTCCGTCCGTCATTGGTTATTTTACTGTCTAGGTAGCAGAATTCCTTAACTTCATTGACTTCGTGACCATCAATCCTGATGTCGGGTTTCTCGCTGTTCTCATTTCTACTACTTCTCATTACCTTCGTCTTTCTCCGATTTACTCTCAAACCATACTGTGTACTCATTAGACTGTTCATTCCGTTCAGCAGAACATTTAATTCATCTTCACTTTCACTCAGGATAGCAATGTCATCAGCGAATCGTATCATTGATATCCTTTCACCTTGTATTTTAATGCATATGAGAGGGGATATGTGTGTAGTTTGAAGGATGTGTAAGGTAAGAATGGGCCGACAAGTTGTGAAAGTAAATTGGAGAAATGCGTCAATTAGAGCCAGAATGACGAATGAACTTAGAATGGCGTACGAAAATCCAGATAGGTGAAATTACCGAGTTGTAGATTGTGCATAGAATGGAAGCAGCAGAGTTATCTATTCTATTTTATGTACAATTTTTGAAAAACTGGACTGTACACTCCCAAGGACACCATTAAACTATCACCCCAAAAAGAGAGATCCCATTAACACAATTGGATGAAAGGTTAATAGAAACCGATGTATCATCTTCTGTTAATCTGACAGTGATTTTAAGAGCTTTTGCCCCACAAAAAGACCATGAGCAAATGAAAAACTTCTGAAGATTTTCTCCAGCCAGTGTGAACACTAGTCAATCCAGGCCAGTGTGTCATGTAGTAATCAGAATGACAAGCAGGCAGAGAGTTGATACTGCAAATAGTATGACACATCCGAGAAGCTATTTCTTAGCCTCGCTCTTGTGAGAAGTCTGAATCGTCAATTCATCAACATGGCATCACTGAGGAAGAATCAAAACGTCATTCCGACAGGGCAGCACGGCACCGCAAGAACAAGTAGATGTTAGATAAGAGCGCCTACCAGCCCGCTGACGTCACGGAAAACCACCAAGCAAGGAAGATGTTGTGACACCAATGTGCGGCAAAGAGCGATGGTGAGCCAGGAAAACTAGGACAAATGTATTCATCCTCGGCCAGACATAACATCATTGTCTCAGAGAAGGAGTAATAAATACTCAGGCTTACAAGTCCATACGCTATTCACTTACAGTGAGCCAGCTACGATGCCGAAGGTGTGACGTGCTATCTGCCGTTCGCTAGGTGACATCTATATGTAATGATAACTGAATGTGTTACTTATGAATCTGCATGTAAATTTCGCCAGCTTTGTGTCTCATTTTAGTTTTTCTCAAACATGAAGAGTTCGTTCACAAAAAATTATTTTGTAAAGGTAAACATTACTTTACGTCGTTACTTTACAAAAAATTCTAAACAATTAAAACTAGGTACACTGATAAATCCCTAACAATGTCTAGTTAGTAATGCTGCCACTACTGTTAACGTTTCGCAGCCTATTTGTGCGAAAATTTAGGAAGTTACGCGTAGAAAGTATCGTCTGGCCTGTAATTCAAAGCAGGTAGTGTTGTAATATTTCTGGCTTAGTCAGCCATCATATTAGGCTCCAAGAAGCTGTTCCCAGAGCAGTTGAGATGCAAGAAGTATACAGATGATGAAATGTGGTGTGAGATACCTGTGACAGATATTAGATTCGGTACCATTCCCGTGCGAAAGACCGCCTGCATAATGCTACTGCTCTGTGGTTGGCTGCTGTGTTCGGAGCAAGGACGCCTAAAGGTTAAAAGTATAGTTAATATTATTAGTTAAACTACTCATTGGAATGACTTCACTTTTTAATATAAATATCTCTAAACAGCTGACTATCAGTCAGTCATTTTAGAATCATTAAAAACAATTTAAATCAAAAACAAAAGACTGACGAAACCGCAGACGAAGCACTTCGGAAGCGTTTGGGTCACGCCTTTTCTGGTATAGCGTGCGAAGTGTTTCGCGCTGTTCGTTACTCTGGATTAGGCAGTCGAGAAGAACAGACATGTTCTTTATCGTAGGATGTGTTTCCAATTTTTCCTGTTCGTCACTCTGGATTAGGCAGTCGAGAAGAACAGACATATTGTCTATCGTAGGATGTGTTTGCCAGTATTCAGTATTAAAAGATTCACTCCGGTAGTCATGAGGCACAGACACGTGCTACAAACAGTGTAAAGATACATTTTCGTAAACATTGTGTTTGATCATGTACTTTGTTGTATCAGAAGGTGTTGTGTAGTCTTCTCGTGTGGCTATATTAAAATACGCGAGTGGCATCCCAAAGAAGTGATACATTATTTCAGAACAGAACCTCGCTAAAAGTCAGTTTCAGCCTCAAGATACGGAACCTACGTCCTGCGTGCTGTTTTCTGCGCTGGGGACATCAACTTGAAGACAGCAGGTTAGTGAACTATAACAGAACCTTCGTATTCCACACAGTGCAGTGGAAACAGCTAGGCGGCTCACGTGTACTGCATGCACAGAACAAATGTGCTCAGTGAGACGTCATCTGCAGTAATGCAGAGGAGGTAAAGGAGGCTGATCGTTATTAACACCAGCACTCAATTCATTCTTCCTTTCTTGCCGTAGTGTTTATAAAAATCTACTAGAAATGTCCTATAGTTGGCAATGAGCCCTATCAGTATACTTCTTTTGCGAAAATCGTTGAAGGCAGTATCGAGGTATTAATTTTTAAAGTGTATTTTATACATAAACCAATTATCACGAAATAACTTCAAAACTACACTTTATATCGGTAGCTCGTTTTGACGCACCCGCTCGGCTTCATGTTGTGTTTGTAACCATGTTACTGGCTTCTGGTCACTAGTTGGGTTCCGATTTTATAGGATTTAGTCCTATTTGCTACCTTATTCCGGACACACAGTCCACTCGTGGTGGTTTTTCCTTCCATGTTTCACTCCAAATTTGTGTCTAATATTCTCAGAGCATATGCCAATCAGTGGGGCCCAAAGGGTGCCACCATCTACTGATGACACCAGGAGTGTAGCGCGGCCCAGCTCAGCCTCCACGCGTCAGCTCAGCTCGCGATGTCGATGAGTGCGGACAACGAAGCGCCCGTGTCCGAGCCAGCCGAATCAGTCGCACTGGGGCCGGCCGCTGGCCATTCAGTAGGGCCTACCCCGCCGGTCGTCCCGGCGGCCGCTCCCACAGGACGGATACAATGGCGACGACCTCTGCAACGACAAAGGATTCTCAATGGCAAGAGAATGAGGACAGGACCATGACGAGCGCTATGCGAATGCAGAGAAAAGGACAATATACTTCAAAGCCCTATGAATAGAGACATCAGATAACACAGGCCGCAGAGGACAATCACCTTAAAGTGGTTGTAAAACGTTTACCTGCCGAAGTTACGGAGGAAGAACTGAAAGACGCAATGATAGAGAAGGGTTTCTCTGTCATCAACGTCCACCAATTTAAAAATCGAGACGACAACGCCAAGAAATTATGACCTCAAGCTGCTTACTGTGTCACGTTGCCAGCCCAAAAGGAAAACTACAAAATTTACGACATCAAATACCTTCTATATACTAAAGTCGTTATTGAAACCTACAACAGACAAGAAGGACCTATTCAATGTCGCCACTGCCATCGATTGGAACATACAGCTAATTATTGCAGCTTTCCTGCTCGCTGCGTTCGATGTGGAGGGCAACACAGATCTTCAGCATGTACTCATCCCCGAGGAGCTTCACCGAAATGTGTGAACTGCCACATCGCGTGGCTGCCAGACTTACCAGGAACTTCTCAGGAAATATAGAGAACAGTCTCCGCCGCAGCCCTCTCACCGAGGACTCTTGTAATACGGAACTCGAACCTGATGACACACCCTCAGCCACACCGTCAGCAAGCGAAACAAGAACAGCCGACGATGACACGTCAGCTAGTACCACAGCCCCCTCCTAAGCACACTCACCACGACAGCATTATTCATACGTCCACGGAGCATCACCACGATGACTGGAACCGGAAACCTACGTCTCACCAGCACATTTGATGGAATCCATAGCTCCAGCGCTCTCTGATGTCGCCAAACTTCTCACCGCTGTGCAGCAACAACTAGTGGGGGTACTTTCTTTAATAGAAAGTGTACTGAACGCCTTTGGGACGGATCGCCGTGGGACCACGAGAGACCTGAAAATCTGTTTATGGACCGCCGAAGGACTGAAAAACAAGAAAACAGAATTCTCTGAATTTTTACAACGTCACAAAATCGACATCGCACTTGTATCGGAGACGCACCTTCGTCCAACAACTGAGCTCAGATTTCGTAACACGTACGTATACAGAACGGAGAGACAAGGCCATGGAGGTGAAGGGACAGCGGTTCTGCTTAAAAGGGAACTGCGGCATCACAATGAAACACCACCACATCTTCAACATCTGGAGGTAACGGCAGTAACGGTTCGATCGGCGGCAGGCAACATCACTTTCATCGTGGCGTACAAAAGCCCCGGTCATCAACTGGTGCCAGTCGACCTATGGAGTATCTTTACCAATTTTGACAAAATCTTCCTAGGAGGTGACCTTAGTAGCAAGCAAGTCGCGTGGAACTCCCGGCTTACGAACCCTCGTGGACGAACTTTGATTGCCATGGAAGAAGAACTGGGCATCACAGTCCATGGTCCATGAGAGCCCACACGGATTCCTTACTTCGATCGGCAAGAAACAGACGTCCTAGATATTCCTCTAATCAGCCCGCCGGTGTGGCCGTGCGGTTCTAGGCGCTTTAGTCGGGAACCGCGTGACCGCTACGGTCGCAGGTTCGAATCCTGCCTCGGGCATGGATATGTGTGATGTCCTTAGGTTAGTTAGGTTTAAGTAGTTCTAAGTTCTAGGGACTGATGACCACAGATGTTAAGTCCCATAGTGCTCAGAGCCATTTTAACCATTCCTCTCATCAAAAACATTGAGAGCCATTTTTGAAAAACATTGAAACGAACCTCCAGCTCCGCACCGTCAACGACCTCTCATCAGACTACCGACCTGTCCTCAGCATAGTGGAAAACGCAGCAGCCTAACTTCCACCCCCCCAGTTCAAAACTCTGAACTGGGGTCAATTTTGGACATATCCTGACAACAATATCCACCCAACGCAGTACGTTTCAACACCGGAAGCCATAGACATCGCTGTTCAAACTTTGACGGAGAAGATAAAGGTAGCCAAACGGAGGGCAGCTACTCACATGGTGTATCCTGTAGCAGCGCTCGACAAGTTCCCGACTATATTCCAAGAACTGAAGACACAGAGAAACAGGAGCAGGCGACGTTGGCGTCGCTATAGAAACCCGATCGATCGTCGAGGAACACACGTCTTAACACGAGAACTGCACAGGAGAGTGGCGGAGTGGCGACAGCAGTCTGGGAACATAAGATGGGTGAATTCTTACTTCGAACCAAGAACGAATGGCAGGTAGTCAAGAACATATGACACCACCGGCCACCTAATCGATACATCAGAGGACCATGACGAACTCGCCCTGGCGGAGCTGTCTGCTACGATTTACCAAGAACAGATATCTACACCAGTGACCCCCGTGAACGACGTCCGCCTGCAAGAACAGGGAGCCGTTGTTAGAGCAGAATGGATTGCTTTTCGTACTACGCCTGTGCAGAGCCGCCAGCTGCGATCCGTAAAATTATCCCGAAGACTCGGAATAACGCGCCAGGCAACTACTTCATAAGCAACACCGATTTGAAACAGCTGCCCAGGAGGCCAACCGTGCTATACCAGGATTTTCAACAGCTGTCTCCTGCAGGGATATTTTCCTACGGCATGGAAGACGGCAGAATAGTTCCAGTCAAAAAGCCGGTTAAAGACCTAGCAGAACCCAGCAGTTACCGGCCAATTAGCCTCTTGCCAACCCTTGGCAAGGTGCTCTACAGGGTGCTGTTGACGAGGCACATGATGTTATACAACCCGAACAATTCGGTTTCAAGGACAAGATATCTGCCGAACTTCAACTTCTACGGATCATCGAACGGGTACAAGAAGGATACAACAAGCAGCACTTCTAAATAGGTGTATTCCTTAACATCGAAAAAGCATACGATAAGGTGTGGCGGCCCAACCTTATCCTCAAACTACGTCGCACTACCCCTACTGCGGATTGCTACATTGGACTCATAGACAACTTTCTGCAGCACAGGAAACCGTACGTCCGAGTCGACGATAAAAGCTCCTAAATGAAACTGATCGTGGGAATTCCGAAGGGCTCTGTCATTTCGTCTGTGCTTTTCAACTTATATGTAAATGACATCCCAACAGTCCCCGTCGTTACGGTGAGTTTTTATGCGGACGATACGGCCTTTCTGACGACTGTACGACACTTGGACCAGCTAATCGCTACGATGCAACGGCAACTTGATATAATGGAGCGCTGAGCGCTGCAAAATAAGATAACGATCAACCCTACGATGACGGCAGCCGTTATGTTCACACGGAGGAAACCAGTCCTGAACGACAGGCTCCAAACAGCTGATCAATTTATCCCACTTTTTTTTTGTCATCAATCTACTGACTGGTTTGATGCGGCCCGCCACGAATTCTTTTCCTGTGCTAACCTCTTCATCTCAGAGTAGCACTTGCAACCTAGTCCTCAATTATTTGCTTGACGTATTCCAATCTCTGTCTTCCTCTACAGTTTTTGCCCTCTACAGCCCCCTCTAGTACATTCGAAGTCATTCCTTCATGTTTTAGCAGATGTCCTATCATCCTGTCCCTTCTCCTTATCAGTGTTTTCCACATTTTCCTTTCCTCTCCGATTCTGCGTAGAACCTCCTCATTCCTTACCTTATCAGTCCACCTAATTTTCAACATTCGTCTATAGCACCACATCTCAAATGCTTCGATTCTCTTCTGTTCCGGTTTTCCCACAGTCCATGTTTCACTACCATACAATGCTGTATTCCAGACGTACATCCTCAGAAATTTCTTCCTCAAATTAAGGCCGGTATTTGATATTAGTAGACTTCTCTTGGCCAGAAATGCCTTTTTTGCCATAGCGAGTCTGCTTTTGATGGCCTCCTTGCTCCGTCCGTCATTGGTTATTTTACTGCCTAGCTAGCAGGATTCCTTAACTTCATTGACTTCGTGACGATCAATCCTGATGTTAAATTTCTCGCTGTTCTCATTTCTGCTACTTCTCATTACCTTCGTCTTTCTCCTATTTACTCTCAAACCATACTGTGTACTCATTAGACTGTTCATTCCGTTCAGCAGATCATTTAATTCTTCTTCACTTTCACTCAGGATAGCAATGTCATCAGCGAATCGTACCATTGATATACTTTCACCTTGTATTTTAATTCCACTCCTGAACCTTCCTTTTATTTCCATCATTGCTTCCTCGATGTACAGATTGAAGAGTACTGGCGAAAGGCTACAGCCTTGTCTTACACCCTTCTTAATACGAGCACTTCGTTCTTGATCGTCCACTCTTATTATTCCCTCTTGGTTATTGTACATATTGTATATGACCCGTCTCTCCCTATAGCTTACCCTTACTTTTTTCAGAGTCTCGAACAGCTTGCACCATTTTATATTGTCTCACGCTTTTTCCAGGTCGACAAATCCTATGGAAGTGTCTTGATTTTTCTTTCTCCTTGCTTCCATTATTAGCCGTAACGTCAGAATTTCCTCTCTCGTCTCTTTACTTTTTCTAAAGCCAAACTGATAGTCACCTAGCGCATTCTCAATTTTCTTTTTCATTCTTCTGTATATTATTCTTGTAAGTAGCTTCGATGAATGAGCTGTTAAGCTGATTGTGCGATAATTCTCGCAATCGTCAGCTCTTGCCGTCTTCGGAATTGTGTGGATGATGTTTTCCGAAAGTCAGATGGTATATCGCCAGACTCATATATTCTACACACCAACGTGAATAGTCGTTTTGTTGCTACTTCCCCCAACGATTTTAGAAATTCTGATGGAATGTTATCTATCCCTTCTGCCTTATTTGACCGTAAGTCCTCCAAAGCTCTCTCCTCTGCTCTCTCCTCTGGATTTAACAGTGGAATTCCCGTTGCACTCTTAATGTTACCACCGCTGCTTTTAATGTCACCAAAGGTTGTTTTGACTTTCCTGTATGCTGAGTCTGTCCTTCCGACAATCGTATCTTTTTCGATGTCTTCACATTTTTCCTGCAGTCATTTCGTCTTAGCTTCCCAGCACTTCCTATTTATTTCATTCCTCAGCGACTTGTATTTCTGTATTTCTGATTTTCCCGGAACATGTTTGTACTTCCTGCTTTCATCAATCAACTGAAGTATTTCTTCTGTTACCCATGGTTTCTTCGCAGCTACCTTCTTTGTACCTATGTTTTCCTTCCCAACTTCAGTGATGACCCTTTTTAGAGATGTCCATTCCTCTTCAACTGTATTGCCTACTGCGCTATTCCTTATTGCTGTATCTATAGCGTTAGAGAACTTCAAACGTATCTCGTCATTCCTTAGTACTTCCGTATCCCACTTCTTTGCGTATTTATTCTTCCTGACTAATGTCTTGAACTTCAGCCTACTCTTCATCACTACTATATTGTGATCTGAGTCTATATCTGCTCCTCGGTACGCCTTACAATCCAGTATCTGATTTCGGAATCTCTGTCTGACCATGATGTAATCTAATTGAAATCTTCCCGCATCTTCTGGCCTTTTCCAAGTATATCTCCTCCTCTTGTGAATCTTGAACAGGGTATTCGCTATTACTAGCTGAAACTTGTTACAGAACTCAATTAGTTTTTTTCCTCTTTCATTCCTTGTACCAAGCCAATATTCTCCTGTAACCCTTTCTTCTACTCCTTCCCCTACAACTGCATTCCAGTCGCCCATGACTATTAGATTTTCGGCCCCGTTTACATTCTGCATTACCCTTTCAATATCCTCATACACTTTCTGCATCTGTTCATCTTCAGCTTGCGACGTCGGCATGTATAGCTGAACTATCGTTGTCGGTGTTGGTCTGCAGTCGATTCTGATTAGAACAACCCGGTCAATGAACTGTTCACAGTAACACACCATCTGCCCTACCTTCCTATTCATAACGAATCCTACACCTGTTATACCATTTTCTGCTGCTGTTGATATTACCCGATACTCATCTGACCAGAAATCCTTGCCTTCCTTCCACTTCACTTAACTGACCCTTACTATATCTAGATTGAGCCTTTGCATTCCCCTTTTCAGATTTTCTAGTTTTCCTACCACGTTCAAGCTTCTGACATTCCACGCCCCGACTCGTAGAACGTTATCCTTTCGTTGATTATTCAATCTCTTTCTCATGGTAACCTCCCCCTTGGCAGTCCCCTCCCGGAGATCCGAATGGGGGACTATTCCGGAATCTTTTGCCAATGGAGAGATCATCATGACACTTCTTCAATTACAGGCCACATGTCCTGTAGATACACGTTAAGTGTCTTTAATGCAGTGGTTTCCATTGCCTTCTGCATCCTCATGTCGTTGATCATTGCTGATCCTTCCGCCTTTAGGGGCAATTTCCCACCCCTAGGACAAGAGAGTGCCCTGAACCTCTATCCGCTCCTCCGCCCTCTTTGACAAGGCCGTTGGCAGAATGAGGCTGACTTCTTATGCCGGAAGTCTTCGGGCGCCAAAATTTAGGCAGTGGCGGGGATCGAACCCGTGACCGAAGACGTTTTTGATTATGAATCAAAGACGCTACCCCTAGACCACGGGTACGATCCCAATTGCTCTATACGCAACATATTGACGACAAGAAGACGGCAACCCAGAAGATGGCTAGGTCATTGATTCCGTTCCTGAAGAGTCTCCAACTACAACAAACTCCAAGCCCTGCAAAACATTTTGCTACCGGTGGATCACAGGAGCCCCATGGTGGACAAGAAACGTCGACATCCGCACCGCACTCAACGAGACCACTATAAAAGAGGTCCATGACAAGGCTCTACGAGTTTTTCACAAAATCGATGCCCTTAGGGACGAAGTTCGACAATTATAATCGGTAGGAACGGTAAACCCTGCAAGATGTCACAAGTATGGAGTTCCGAAGTCAATAATGTTTCAAACCCCCCCCCCCCACCCCATAGGCGATCTGTCATAACACAAGGAAGCAGTCACACATAAGAGCCGAGACACATCTCACCCTCGACACGAGATATACATCACCAAAGACAGCAGGCTAAAGGACCCATTGAGTCCCCAAGCCTAACTAAATGTGTAATAAATAAAGTGTTTTCCTTTTATCCTCACCTCCCATCTCAGAATAATAAGTCATCAACGATGATCTCTCTTCAGCGCACACTACACAATAAAAAATAAAAAAAACCTCCACGCGCTCCTGGCTGTGAAACACTAGTGCCGGTTTGTCATAATAGGATGCGTGTGTATGTCCATGTCTGTTTTCAAAGATTGTCGTCACAGTTACCGGGGTGTACCAGCTCAGTATCCGCATTTCCTACTTCCATACGTTTAATGAATGTTGTCGCAAATAACACCAAACGCTGTGGTATACTTACAAAAATTTACTTCCTTACCTTTAACCACAAAAATAAAAGAAAAACGTATAATCTATCTTCCCCTGAACATGTGTTCCCCTGTGCGTGCTAAAAGGTCAGTACGCATCTGTAATTAAAAACATAAAAACAAAACTGATCCTATTAAGCTTGTGATCCTAAACTCAAGTGTTTTTTGTGTATACGGGAGTACAATCTTTCTGGCAAACATAATGAACTAAATAAAAATAAAAAATTAGACTTCTGTGGTCACAGACCCTTCATGAAATGACTTTCAGGTCCTCTATATATATTTTGTCCTTTCTGTTTGGTATTAACACATGAATTTGACTATTCACATCATAATGCTTTTTATGGATATTTCCGAAATGCAAACGAACACTGATCATAGAACCTCTGCTGTCTTCATTACATGCCTCCCAAGCTCGTTACAACGAAGCAGCTCAGATCGTTGACGCTGTTTTCAACTCTCCTGCTAGCCACTTGCCAGGATACTGGCAAAAAAGAAAAATCACAGTATTAGTCTCCTATTATTTACACATATCTAAATATCAAAGACCGTTCGGATCGAAAACCACCCCTTCTGCTACCCACACTCAACACAATCTGTACTAAATTTCAGTGTTGAATTTCACACAAACAAACAAATAGTATTGTTCACAAGGAATGTGTGGTACTGACTTTTCATTTCAGCAGCAACAACTGGTTCCATTGGCGATCAGAGTGGCTCGAAGTATTAGAACTGTACTACATTCAAAGCTTCTCCACCCAAAATGAAATCAAAATGTGGTGTAAATAATAATCAGAATATTAAATGGTGACTGGTGTTCGGGACAAGAATTAGCAAAGAAACTAATTTTCCTTTTGAAGTAACGACAATTACAGCTGTATCTTATTACTTTAACTCAGGCTTAATGACAATGAATTGAAAACATATTAATTGAAACTGAACATAACACTGTACTAGAACCTTGAGGTGTTGCCAGAAGAGCCAACACCGTGTTGCTAGAGGAGGCTAAATGCACGCGTTTAAGCTCACGCAAAGTGGCGTGAGGTCTGGAACAGGACAATGTAATTAATATAGCCAATAAGGTACGTTGCTGCTGGAATACTTGACTTTAATCCATAATTGGTGTACATCGCTCTTGACGGTACATGTTTTACAATCTCAATATAAACTGGTAATGGTGCCTTGCTAGGTCGTAGCAAATGACGTAGCTGAAGGCTATGCTAACTATCGTCTCGGCAAATGAGAGCGTAATTGTCAGTGTAGCATCGCTAGCAAAGTCGGCTGTACAACTGGGGCGAGTGCTAGGACGTCTCTCTAGACCTGCCGTGTGATGGCGCTCGGTCTGCAATCACTGACAGTGGCGACACGCGGGTCCGACGTATACTAATGGACCGCGGCCGATTTAAAGGCTACCACCTAGCAAGTGTGGTGTCTGGCGGTGACACCACAAACCTAATCATATTATTAAGTTTATACTACTTGAATTCAGTTTTATCATCAGATGACCTATTCTCAGTTAACAGTTGGACCTCCACGCATCAAAGGCGTTTGGTGTATGGCCAAACAACATCAGCATTCATACAACAGCAGTAGATAAAGTTGCATCCATCTATTTCAAACCGTTCCATCTGCATATTTAAATTAAAAATATTTGGACGTGTTATATGCTGCGCAGTGCTGAATAACGCTTTTACGCTCTTTGTCATCTTTAGGTTCAAATGTAACACACCCGATTAAATGATGGACATGGTTTATCCATCTAAACTTTCTTTCATCTAACAACCCAAAATAAATGTATCCTCAAAGTACACACTTGGGCATAGCACACACATACCTCCAGATTTTTGGCCCAGACATATTAACATCTAAGACATTAACCTAGCACACAGACCTACGACGATAACACCATAATTTAAGCAATCAGAAGTATACCATTACCGACATTTTATTTACACTGGTTGTCTGTATAGTTGCAGCTCAGTCACATTTCTGAGTCCCTGAGGTATCCCCAGCATGTAGTACTCTATTCTGTAGGCATTTGACTGTGGGCAGCCTACTATAACGATCAGACCATGGTACAGTTCAACAGTGTATTCATCTCATTATTAGCGTCCTCTGGCCACTCCCTTGTATTCATGAGCATCGAGTCACTCACCTTATGTCTAGTTCTTTTGTATCTGGTGGCATGTCTATGCTTTTGTTGCGTAGCTCCTCTCGCCATCCGTTCAGACACTTTAGTTGTTTCTGTATTGTGATTAGGGTGTCATGTGGAAACTCAACAGCCTTAGCTAGTGCTGCTTTTTTTATTCAACGTCACCTCGTGTTGTGAATCCCATCCCACTGCTTTTAACACTGTTCATCACTCCCTCGAATGTGGAAACCAATTCAGCCCATGATGTGTGTTTGTAGCAGTACATTCAGTGTAAATGTTCTATCTCGCGCGTAGAACGTTCTGTCAGATTTCCTGCTGGTGATATACTGTAGTTCTGATATGCTTCATTCCTGCTTGCTGCACAAATTTTCCTCGTAGCACAGAAGTAAATTGTGAACTATCGTCCGAAAGCAGTGCCTTCAGACTCCTAAGTTTGATTAAATAGTCTGTGTCCAGTTTCCCAGTCATCGTTTTGGTATTGGCCTCTTTCATCATATACAGTTTCACATGTTTACAAAATATCTCTACAGCAATTGAAATGTCAACCCCTACAAGTTAATAACGGACACAAAACATCAGTGTCAGTATTTCAAGATGTTATCGTGTAAAATATTTTGCATCTGCCCCTGACTGGAAATAATGCTGTGCTTTAAACACTGGCAATGTCACAGACACTGGGTGGTTTTCTCACAATATAATCCATGTTATTTCACAGAAAATAGCCTTCAGTTCTCCTATGTTTTTTTGTATCCCCTAATGACCATGACAGATGTACATATTTAATAAGTGACTGTATGTGCCCTTCAGGCCACCACAATTGCTACTCTTCTTTGTTTTAGTTACCTCAATGGAACAATATCCCTTTATAAATTCTGCAAAATTTTGTTAATTTCTGTTTTCCCCTTCATGCTGAAAATGGATTTTACTAATTTTAGGTTAGGATCAATATTCTGTATCCGTCTCATATTGTTACATATGCTCTGAGTATGTTCTTTCTCGTCTAACACCTTCACACATATCATCTTAAATTTGATCTTTCCTCCTTCCTCTTCAACATGATGTTCTTGCTCTGGTACTGTAGCTGCTGTAGGTAAGGTGTCCTCTAAGTAAGCGTCATACTTAACAACTTACAGTGATGTAAATAGCTTAAAGCCTTATGGTGC
The DNA here is from genome assembly GCF_023864345.2 of Schistocerca serialis cubense. NCBI lineage: Eukaryota > Metazoa > Arthropoda > Insecta > Orthoptera > Acrididae > Schistocerca > Schistocerca serialis. Next base: position 238,527,161 of record NC_064641.1, on the reverse strand, counting down.
ATCATCATTATGGTTTCATGTTCTTCCATGTATAATGAAAATGTCATGAAGCCCTACATTACGGCCGAAAGTTCATTCTCTGAAGTGCCATAGGCTAGCTCATGCTTTTACAGCACCCAACTGGTGATAGATACACTTGACTCTTCTACTTTCCCATCCACTATATTCTTCTGAAACTGAGCACCACCTATTGCAGAATTGGAGCAGTATTTTGCAAGATAAAGTGAGAGGGTCTTGTATAGATAATATAATAACTTAGTATTAAATAACCTACCTTTTACTTTCTTGAAGTCCCTATCGCATTCAGCTATCACTATCCATGATATTTCTTTCTTTAGTAACTGTGACGGGTTCAGTGAATTCAGACTTCAATCAGTAATGAATTTAAGGAGAAAAGATCGCCATTTTGAGATATGAACTGAATTTCCTCCTATTCCTTGGTTTACCACATTCTGCTATTGCTCTCTGTTGATCTTCATTACGTTCAAGCACCTTTGATGACAAAACATGTCCTAAAAGGTAGATGTATTGATCAGTATATCAACCACGTAAATGCTAATCTTTGTTATTAGCTTGTTTCCAAGGACATAGCGTAATGCCCTCACAAATATTGCAATAGATAACGCACAAATCAACCGGGACCACATGGGGTATTGATATGTCCCACCCCCAGATGGAAATAAGTTATATGTTTTGCTCTCTGCTGCCAGGGGCACCTGCCAGAACCCAGCAGTGACATCCATGCTTGTCATTATCTTTACATGTCCCTGAAATAATTTGTTCATGTTTTCTGGGTTGTATATTTCCTTCCCAGCGTGTAAAATGAAACCAGCAAACTGGTATTTTTTCTTGAGAATGTTATTGTGTTAGAATACTCACTTCTGCATCTATCACTTTCCAGTCCAACAGACGCTGTACTTCCGATCTAACAGCTCTCCTGTCTGTCATACTGGGTTCATGTTGGTTTACCTTAATGAACATTCTGAAGCTGCTACCTTCGCTGATTGTTCTGGAAACACATCTTTATTCCCATTTAACAGTTGATATAGTACTGCTTTTTCACTCTAATTAGAACCTTTTGTGCTACTCAATTTATTTATTATTTTTTTCTCAACCTCAATCTCATCTGTTAAACACAGAGCTATGTGCGAGATTGCCACCAAATCTTAAAACTTTTGAATTTAACTCTCCGGCTTTTCTCTCCAGCAGTCAACTCCAGCACCTGGTCTTTACAATCAATATATGTCCAAAGTTTACTACGAAATCTATGCCAAGTGCCACATTTATACTCATATTTGGTACCACAAGAAATGATTGATTAAATAATTCTCCATCACTGTTTACATCTAAAACTACTTCTTAGCTTACAGGCTTACGGTAAATCCCAGTAGCAGTTTTTATTCGTGACTAAAGTTTCGACTGTATTCTTATTCTTAATATGTTCATAAAAATTCTCTGCTATTCCGCAGATGGAGTTCCCAGTATTCATGAAAACAGTCTTACATATTAGTCATGAATTATAACTTGATATCTCACAAGCAGGATTAAGGTGGTGTCAGGAGAGCAGATTCGGTTTGATGTGGAGAAAGGTGGGGTGTGGGTGTTAGTGAGCTCTGCCTCCACATACTGAAGTATGCATTGCAGGTAACGCGCAAACCTGTGTTTTGAGCTTCCACAAATAAACAGTGCAACAAATCACAGATCTGTGACACAGCAGACAACAGCGCAGTCGCCAATCAGCAGCGGCAGTTGACAATCAACATCAGCAAATTACTTCTGCAGGAAATCTGTGACTGCTGCTGGCTGTTAGTGATTGGAACTGGTGAGGTAGGGTGCCAAGTTATATTTCCCATATAGTACTTCTCGCGCATTAAAATTGTTTAAAGGCAGAGTCTCCTCATTTAATTTTGTATCACTCAAAAGATCCTCTGCTACCTCACGTATACAATCTTTCATCATGGTGAATGTTTGATTTTTACTAAATGGTTCTATTCATCATCTCCTGCAGTATTCAAAGCTGCTTCAAATTACAAATTTTCTTTACTTAACCCCCACTAATTTTTTAGCAGTTCTACATTTTTCTCCCTATTATTCTGGGGAAGCAAGCACTTAGCAATATGTCTTGTGTTGCAAGTCAAATGTTGTTTTCTCTCTCAGTCAAGGACAAAGTGCCACACCTAATGCTTGCCATGAACAGGGCAAACAAACAGATTGCATAATAATCTTATGCGAAATTAAATGTTTAAATATTGTTACAATACTTGGCTACATTATGTAAAACTAAGCCATTGTCAAAGGTTTCGGGTCTCAGCATAGTTTGATAATTAGTTTCTTCAAAAATCAAGTTTTTCGAAACACATAATAATAAAATTAAAAAGTTTTACTTTTGTAATTAGGTTCAGGTAGTTATAAAAGCATTCTGTAGCAGTTTTCATGAAGTTACCCTTCTTACTTTTTGAATGATTCCACTTTTTTAGAAATTTTAAAAGCAGGTAATATTGAAGTTAGAGAGTTCTACTTTAGGAATTTGGTTCAATTTATTATAAAAAATTGTGGTAGAAATTTCCATGAGGCTGCTTCCTTTTCTTTTTGAATTATGAAGCCTATACTAATTTTGGTGCCGGAAACTATAAAAACAGGTTAGATTAAATTATCTTACTTTATAATTACAAAGCTAAAATGACAGCACTACATTTGTCATAAATGATAACGAAACTGTACCAACTTTCGCTATGATACTGTAATTCAACAATGGTACAGAAATAAGTAAAGAAAGGCCACTATATAACCTCTATCCGGCTTGAAAAATCGTGGAAATTAATCTTTAAAAGTTATCGGGCTGAGAAATTGATACAATATAAACAAAGCACAGATGTACTAAGAAAAAATTTGGGATCAGAGTAGATCTTCAGCTAACGACGAAGTCCAAAGGCGTACTGTGTGAGCACAGCGATTGACACTGAAATCAACTTTGGAGAGAGTGTGTACTTTGGCATCCGCATTTACAAAATTAATAATAAACCATATATTTCTACGTGCCGCTCCACATATCATTGGTTCGGTCTGGGTAAGTGAACAGTGAAGTAATTGATATGAAAAGTGAACTCCGTAGGCCTAAGTACGATACAGAAACAGAACATACAGATGACGGATTCAGTGAAATAACCAGTGAGAACTGGCTTACTTGCGAGTGTGAAGCCTAGACACTGAGTGCTATCTACGCCGATTTTAAGTATGGCGGCAGGAAGGAAGATAGCGCTCCCTGCGGACACCTTTGGTGCTGAGAACAGAGGGGGTTGTGTCATCGCGTAGCTGCATGGGTCTTCTAGTAGCTGTGCGCATTCAACGTTGCTAGGCCCCCTTTTGCCCCCTCCCCCCTTTCCCTCCTCCTCCCCCATGGCGTTACCGTAGTAGGCGATACCCACAACTGCCGCTGCTCCCTGAATTTCGTCGTGACGTGTCACAACACTACTGTTGGTACGCCACTCCGGCATCGCATGGCGCATTCAGACATTTAAGTTAAGAGTATTTAAAATATTTACTGTTCCTAACCAATTCTAAGAAACTGAGCCTCCTGGAAAGATCGATTTAAAAATGAAAGTAGAACCACTTTCTGAGCATGAAGGGAGAGAAATGTTTAGTAATTCAAAGATTAAATCCTCAGTACAGCGCGGAGTTAAAACTAAACTAGAATCAGTCTGTCTCTGAAGAGATTGTGGAAGTGACAAAATTTAAAAATTATGGTTTTTCAAAAGAAAAAAGAAAGCCAGTGGAAGGGTCAGATAGCGAAAGTGGATTTGACGATTCGTAGGTTGAAACAAGTACTTTAACGCAAGAGATTTCTTTGAAACCAGTTGCAGTGCAAAGTGGAACGGCAGAGGTTGTCGGACTGGGATAAGTTATTGCTAATAGAGAGTTAGGTAATAATGAAATAAAGGGTAGTGTGAAGCATGAGTTGAAGCCCAGTCATAATACTCAGAGGGATGAGTTGAAATCGGACACAGATAGCTTACATTTTTAAACTAATTCCAATCACAATGATTTGAATATCACAGTAGGGCAACAGTTAACAAAACTGCATAGTATTTTGAAAGTTGCGGATGCATTAAAAATTTGGAAGTAGAGTAAAATCTTTGTGTAATGCTGCTGTACAACATGCTGCTTCTATTAACGCTGCTTTGTCGGATATCGACAATTTCTGTGTTTTGACAAGCAAATACATCCATTAAGGGTTGTGGATCGATGTTGAAGATGTGTTGCAAATTGGGTGGTCTGACGCGAGAAAATTTCCTTTGTTGGAAGCCAATTGTTGGAAGGTGCTTTGGGTAGGTGAGATGATATCATGATACAGCATAAAACACTGAAATCAAATTTGCCTTCTAGAAAGAATACTGGTCCAATAATAAACAAAATTCTGTATTAAGGGAATACGGAACTGGTAAAAAACATACGCCTGGTGAGTCTATTACAGAAAATCCCTAGGAAATGCGTTTAGCGTCTCTCGCATCTGACAGAAAAGATGACACCTGAAATGATAATTATGGTGTTATAATGTAAATTGCGTTGGTATCGTCAGAAAAGAATCATTTCTGCACTTAGAAATAATGCTGATCGATTCACAGAATATTTAGAAAGCCTAGAGAGGGTATCTGCTAATGGAGAGCAGATGCATACCTCCCTATGAAAGAAATGTAAAAGACTGAACGATCAGAATGGTAACGTAAATGAGCAAAGTTTAGAAGTTCGAAATACGTAGACGAGGTAGAAGAAGAGGAGGAAGGCAGCCTCCTCTTTTTCCCTCTTTTTCACAATTACAACGAAAACAGACTGGCAGAGAATGTACAGCTTGGCCAGAAAGGAGAATCGAACGTATTCGATCTGAAAATGCTCTTAATGAAAGTAAAAGGCCGCGTGAAGGAGACTAATTTCGGTGTATGAGGAAACTGGTACTCACTAGGCGGAGACACTAACACAATCAGTAACTGATAAACAACTGCACACAAACAGATGACAGGGACGATGATTCGGTAGCAATTATCAACATTGATGATTTCTTCTAACATTCTGACTATTTAATAGAAAGAGTTCTGGACCTTGAAAAGGAAAGCACCACAAATGCAGGGAAAAACAACCTAACTCCTTTGGAACAGGTGCTAACGAAGATAAGGTAGATGCCTGTATCTGTGATAATCATCAATTAGCACGCTAAAATCCCCTGGAGGAAGAAGCTTCAGTACTGCAAAGTTCAAAGAGGTTGAGTTAATAGATGAAGGTGGCAGAAGTTTAATAAGGTTGAGGAACCTATGAGCTGTGATAACTTGTTGAAAGAATGAGAAGCAGATTATAATCTATATAGCAATGATACGAAGGAACGTAGTTGTTCAAAGCGTTTAGCTAATACACAGCACTCAAAGGTAGAGGACGTCGTCAACTACTTTGATTTGATGATGTTAGACAGGTTAGAAAAGACAGCTGAATATGTGATTGTTGGTTATCCCATTAACCTAAGAGTAACGGTAACTGCAACTGAAAAAGATTGTTTTAGCTGGAGAGTGATTGAAAAGTATTTGCTTGACGAAGTTCATGCGGCAGGTGTACAAAGTAGAATAATCCACCTTATTACAGAATTAAATATTTCAGGTACAATAGTGGCAATGAGGTAAGTGTGTTGTACCAAGATTCTTTCGATTCTATTCCTAACAAGAATACGTTAATTGTAATGAGAATGTCTGGTTTAAGAATAGTAGGTGCTACTGGGAAAATATCTAGGCAAGTTGCGGGGCAGCGGGTGGAATAATAGAATGAATACAAAACATTTATTCTATTATTCCACCCGCCGCCCCACAAAGTGAAGCATGAAGCATTGATACCAATAGGCATAAGAGAAGTAATTACAGACCATTCTTGTTTAGTTGAGTATATGGTAACAGGCACTGGTTTGTTATCAGGGTACCATGGAAAGCTATGCTGTTATTTGAAGAAGATGTAAGGAATGGACATAATGCTCATGCCAGAAATACGTAAACAGGTCAGTAGACTGGCGTAAGGAAATTGGAAATGATGTTACCAGCAAGACCGGTTCAGTGAAGAAGTGAGTTGTAAAGCGGTCAGTAAGCTGATGTAATCAGTATATAAATGGAAATGGAGAGCAACTTTATACTGATGCCCTGTTTCAAGAAGAGTTTTAAAAACGTGTTCACTTGCTGTAAGGGAAACAGACAATACAGATGAAGGAGCTGACAAACACAGACAATTACGTGGGTACACAACTTGGTTAAGAAGCGCTGATTATTCAGAATTATAAACGTAATAGATATAGCTTGTTATGAAAGTGGCCAAAATGTAAAGTAATTATCGACGAAAAAATTACTTTCTTAGTGAGGTATTTGACACGGTAATTGGGCCATGCATAGATACACGCTTGCTGGGATTACTCGACTTGAGGAAACAACGGGGCAACTATTGTAATGTATTATATCATATAATGAGAGTAATTTCTTATCATTATGTATCTAACGACTTCGTTTCGCATCCTGCTACAACATATTTTTCTAATCTTTTTAATCTTTTCATTCTCCACTTCTAGAGTGAAGCAGACTGTTCGAGACCGCGCCCATTAAGGAGTCGCGATTCTATGCAGCTTATTATCAGACAAGCTGGGATGGAGCCAATGGAGGATCACAGCTGAAGATGAATAGGGGAGGGGGGAGGGTGTAACGGGAAGGCTTACCAGTTATGGCAAATGCTTTACAGAAAAGTGAAGCCTTCCATAAACCTTGGTCGGAACCGGAGGATTGTGACCCTATTATTTTAGTTTCGTCACTACGTTCTTAGATGTGAGGGTTCTCCCACACTAAATTTCAAATGCTGTAAGTGTCTGTGTATGCCGTATGAGTGCGATTAAATTACTGAGCTGAATGAGGTGTATATTAAACATTTCTGCCATTACATCCTTCGAGGTGAAGGTTCTCCCAACAGTAACTTCAAATGCTGTAATTGTGCTTATTGGTTGTACGAGTATGAATGAACTTTACCGAAAGAAAATATCATGTGCTGTAATTGCATGTACATGATGTTCAAGTCTGAACGAGTCTATAGAAGTATTCGTACAAAATATTCAGCGAGTGTAATCGATACGACTGTGAGAGAGACCAGCTCTCTCTCGTTCGCAGAATTACTCTGTAAAGGGACTAATTTTAACATTATCAATGGAAAGTGGGTTTTTTAATTCAAATAAAGTTACATGAAACACTATGGCTCAATTAGTATCAAAATAAGTGGACTTGTATAGCAAAATGTACTGATCACTGCAAAATACACTCTGATTAATGCGTAAAAGGTACATCGATTGTATTCCAAGGAATACAGATTTGTCATTGTGGTTTCCTTCGGCGTCTCATACGTCGTACGGATGGATGTAGGGTGATAGCATAGTAGAAACCTGATGCACCGGTCACATTTTCTTCAAGAAATAGTATTATCTTTTTACGAGATTTTTAATATCTGTGTATTGTACACTATCATGCACTTTTCATCGATAAAGCTTTACTTGCACACTAGGGCGGCCCTTATTTTTCAGCTTTCAGCTCTCACCCTCCTATTTTGTGCTAGTCAATAAAGAAAACTATGCGCAAAACTGTAGCTCAGTCGGACAACTAAAAAACGGCGCTACTCGATCATGAAGTTTTCTATGTGAATTTTGTTGCGCACTTTCTCATTACTGTTATTATTACATAAAGTTTTATTATTAGAGATATTCATTTTATTAACTCTCTTTTAAGACTTTAATCCTAATATACAGGGTGTCCCATTTATCTTGACCAACTTAAATAACTGTTTGTCCAGATTCAAATTACAAAATGTTTCAAGCAAATGTTCTTTAGCCGTCAGTGGGACATCAATCAGCGTGATTGCGTTCGCTGTAGCTTTGTTTTTTACAAAGATATGAACAGCGGTATGACTTTTTCAAATGTAAACGTGTGTTTTTTATTCGGTATTTCATTTCCTCTCCTAAGCACCTATTCAAAAATGTATCACAGTGTACTTACTGAAACACAATGTTATTAATTACGTAACACAATACTGACTTTGAGCCCGGATCGCAAACTGGTCCACCTGCTGGAGTTGTCAGAAAACAAATGAAAACTAAGTGAAAACATAACACAAAACTGACTTTGACTCTCCTGTAATATTTCCCAGGAGTAGAACATTCAAAGGTGCTCTAAGTGGTGACCCTGGACACCGATACACTGAAGCACTCGTTATTAACTGCTTCCAATGTAGCCTGCTGAAGAGAATTATAAGCAAGCACAATACGTTCCTGCATGTCCTCTGGAGTTGTTGGAATATCGCGATAGACAACGTCTTTAATACATCCCCAAAGAGAAAAGCCCAGATAATTTAAATCAGGAGACCTAGGAGGCTAAGTAACTGCTCCTCGTTGATTAATCCATCTGACAGAATACCTTCGGTTCAGAACACGATGTTCACGCAAGGCATTATCTGCTGGACATCCATCGTGTTGATACCACATAAGCTTTCTGATTCTTAGCGGCACTTTATCCAGAAGAGGAGGAAGAATTCGTCTGAGGAAGTTGGCATACACTGTGCCGTTTAGGCAACAATTGATGAAATGAGAGCCTATAATTTTAATGGCAAGCATCGCACGCCAGACGATAACCCTCCATTGACGCTGATGTTCCACCTGTCTAAGCCAGCGTGGGTTGTCGCTGGACCAATAATGCATGTTCCTTGTATTTACCTGTCCTCTGTTTGAGAAGGAACAGTCATCGATAACTAGAACACTGGAGAAGAAGTTCGGGTTGGCGAGGATTTGCTGTTGTGCCCACTGACAGAACTGTACACGATTCTGGAAATCATTCCCATGCAATTCCTGATGTAGGTCTACAAGGTAAGGATGGAATCGGTGACGTGTAAGAATACGATGTGTACTGGTTTCAGGAATGCCAATCTCGTGTTAAGCTGTCGTGTGCTCACATGTGGATTCATAGCAACGGAAGTGAGAACGGTGACCGCGGCAGCTTCGACTGTTCGAGTTCTACGACAATTGCGTTGTCGTGAGTTGAAACTTCCTGTTTCCTGAAGCGGCCCTACAAGACGAGAAAACATCCGTCGGGAAGATGGGTTCTTGTCAGGATATCGCTCTCTGTACAGTTCGCTGCCTGCGTAGCATTTCGCCTACCTCCAACAACAACAACCACAGCAATAAAAGAAACGGTATTTCGATGCACTGTTGCCGGAAGGATAGCCTTTACTGTATGCCTACTCTACACAACAGTATTTAAAAGGACTAAACTACTGTACTGAATGTACCCATACATCAGAAAACAGTATCGCAGTTACTGTTCTGCTAATTTACATTCCCCATAGATGAGACATATTTCTACCTTCTCTTCGTTGGTGTACGTTCTACTCACACAACTCTTCAACTGACGATGATTGACTTAATGACAGGTGTGCATTCTGCTTAAGTTTACATTTGCCCTCCGTCAACGTCAGCACGTGGATGTGTTCCATTACCCCGAGTACCTGCACTAAGCGCTGGGAGCGTCTACGTCAATGTTGTGTTATGTAATTAATAACGTTGTGTTTCAGGGAATGGGACACTGTAATACATATCTGAATAGGTCTTTAGGAGAGGAAATAAATTACCGAATTAAAAACACTGGATGCCATTTAAAAAAAGTCATACCGCTGTTCATATCTTTTTAAAAAACAAAGCTACAACGAAGGCAGTCATGCCTGGACAAACAGTTATTTAGGGTGGTCAAGATAAATGGGACAGCCTGTATAATAAATATCATAATTTTATTAATAGTGAAACATTAACAGTGTAGTAGCCTGGTGGAGGTAAAAGTAGACTCTCCTCTTGATCGGAGAGTGCTGCACCCAGCGGGAAACACTTAAAACCAAACAAAGAGACTACTGTGGTTTTCTCAGCGAGTGTCGTGACGACAATTCCGTGAGATCACCTGCTTGGCGACTGGAATGGGAAGTTAAAAAAAAATGGTTTAAATGGCTCTGAGCACTATGGGACTTAACTTCTGTGGTCATCAGTCCCCTAGAACTTAGAACTACTTAAACCTAACTAACCTAAGGACATCACACACATCCATGCCCGAGGCAGGATTCGAACCTGCGACCGTAGCAGTCGCGCGGTTCCGGATTGAGCGCCTTAACCGCGAGACCACCGCGGCCGGCCGGAATGGGAAGTTGCTCCCAGCTTTTAAGGTAGATGGACTGGAGGTATTAGTAACCTTCCAAGGCAAGGAACAGCTGTTGAGAGTCCCTAAAATGCCAACGTGATCTCGAGAAGATGAAGCCATGATTGTTTGCCAGCCAGTAGACAAGTAGATTATAGCTGAAAAAATTCAGTCACTTTTCTGTGATTCGACAGCAAGCAATGCAGGCTGAGTAAATAGCTGCTGTACATATCCAGAAAAACTACCATCATAACATTTCAAGAAAGTTAGAGCAACTTCGTCTATACTCGATAACAACGCTTACATAACCGGTATCAGTGAGGTACCGGATGATTTACGGTCTTACTCCTCCATGTTTTGAAAAGGAACTTTCTACATAGAAAAAACAAGGAAATGATTACTAACAACTGGTGAATTTAACTATGATCGTCCCTGGCGCCTCCAAAGAATGTGATATAGTTTCGCATCCCAGAAGCTGTAATCGTTCTAGGTGGATGGCAATGACCGTATGTGCATTCAAGAACACTTAGCAAGGACATGTATTTTTCTTGTCCGCGTGTACGTCTGAGTAAGGCTTCTGCCAACAGAAGCAGTTGACGCATCTTACCATGATTACCTATTCGTGAGCCAACTTTAAAATTATCAAAATATTCACCCAGTAATCACTAAGGTTACTGCAAACAAAATTTGAAATCACCTATGGTATTTAGCTCCAGAAACCGTGGCTTTAGCTTTATTTGACGACATAGTTCTAAAAAAGCTCAAGGCAAATATCGTGCAAGTTGTTTTGGAATCAGAATTAGGTGAAGAAGAGCAAGAAGGAAAAAATCAAGAAAAAGATAACTCCTACAAAAAAATTGTACAAATATTAACTTTTAATCTTTTGTAAAACCTGTTATGAAAATTTTCTTCACTATGTTTTGTGTCATTACAGATTTCCTCATCATAACCCTTCAACTTGGAAAGATGAGCGCCGTTGCAAAAGCGCAGTTCAAACAGTTGAGGAGACGGCTGTTGTGCATTCAGGACTGCAATAACATACAAAATACGAATGGTAATGCCCCGTCTTATGTCTCATAATATTCTGTTTATTATTGCAGCAATTTCCTCTAATTCAATTTTATTTATTTTATTATACTTTATGAGACTGGTTTACAGCCACAGTCGACAAGTAAGGGGTCATTTTTGCATATATTATCTACATTTAATTAATACATAGACGTCGTTCTACTCCATTTACCATACTCATACTATACTTATCTCCTCAAATAACATCAATTGCTTCTCACATAGTCGACTATTGCAAATTGTTGTCATGTAGTTATGAGGCATTACCATCCGTGATGCTAGCTGCATCTCACATGAAATTATAAAGTGCACCAAATCGACCTACTGTCTCTTTATGATGTTGCGTATGTTCCTGTTCATAGCCGTTCACATTTTGGATTGTAAAGCCAACGCAAGGGCCATTTTCTGTGTTTGGTTTCGATGAGATTGGGTGTGTTCATTGCTTATGGTAGTTTGTTGCATTATAGTAGCTATGGGCATAGGCTTGGACGTTATTGCCGAAATTAGTTCTGTTTGCACAGGCCTGAAGGCCACCTGGTGAAGAACCCTGAACCTACATATAATACGTACTTATATTATGTCAGTGTAACAGTGATGGAACATATATAATGTGCGTTGAGTTTCATATCGTATTTTATTTTAAATGGTCTGACACACTTTTGCTGTACGTGGTTCTGTGCAATACTATACAAATTGTGATATGTTTTTCACAGAGAAATGTGTAATACTACAATAAGAGGTTGTAACAGTGGAAAATTGTACTGAAATGCAGGAGGATCTGTAACGAATTGACACTTGGTGCAGGGAATGGCAATTGAATCTCAATGTAGACAAGTGTAATGTGCTGCGAACACATAGAAAGAAAGATCCTTTGTCATTTAGCTACAGTATAGCAGGTCAGCAACTGGAAGCAGTTAATTCCATAAATTATCTGGGAGTAGGCATTAGGAGTGATTTAAAATGGAATGACCATATAATATTAATCGTCGGTAAAGCAGATGCCAGATTGAGATTCATTGGAAGAATCCTAAGGAAATGCAGTCCGAAAACGAAGGACGTAGGTTACAGTACACTTGTTCGCCCACTGCTTGAATACTGCTCACCGATTTGGGATCCGTACCAGATGGGGTTGATAGAAGTGATAGAGAAGATCCAACGGAGAGCAGCGCCATTCGTTACAGGATCATTTAGTAATCGCGAAAGCATTACGGAGATGATAGATAAACTCCAGTGGAAGACTCTGCAAGAGAGATGCTCAGTAGCTCGGTACGTGCTTTTGTTGAAGTTTCGAGAACATACCTTCACCGAGGAGTAAAGCATTATATCGCTCCCTCCTACGTGTATCTTGCGAAGAGACCACGAGGATAAAATCGGAGAGATTAGAGCCCACACAGAGGCATACCGACACTCTTTCTTTCCACGAACAATACGAGACTGGAATAGAAGGGAGAACCGATAGAGGTACTCAAGGTACCCTCCGCCATGCACCGTCGGGTGGCTTGCGGAGTATGGATATAGATGAAAGTAGATGGATATATAGATTCCTGTTAGATTACAGTAAGTAGTAAAAGACCTCATGCGGTCTGAATATCTACGTGCTAAAATAAAATATATACATAAATCACATATTAGAACCATAAATACAAGATATCTTACAGCTACAGCGATTATAGTCATCCATTGTGAACAAGGAATCATAATATCATTTGCAATTAATAGATTAAACGAAATTGTAGATTAATAGGTTAAATAGATAACAGGTAAACAATAATTATGGTTTCCCGTAATGAGGTCGACTACATTTTAATTCTTGCGCTATTTGTCGTTCTATTCGTGCAGCGCTCTCCAACAATGATTTTTTCATTTTTGTGCATTAAATCCTGTGCCATTACTTACTGTAATAGTTTTTCTGTGTCACTGTGTATTACTATGACATACGCTCGCTTATATGAGCGTTTCTTTGAGAATTTTCCGTCTAAATCTGAACTTCCACCTGCTGCTAGCCTGATGCACCAACAAATCTGTTTATTCCTTATCGGTCAGACCACCTCTAGCCGTTAGCCCTTAGCAGGGAAACAGCTTCTGACGCTGTATTGGGCGAAACGTATTTTTATATCTGCTTCCTGCACCATTTTACTGCATTTGTTGCATTATTTAATGCTATGGAATGTAGCTTAATATGCTATTACTTGTGAGGTTTGTTTATTGTGAATATATGTCGTTCATATGCTTATTTTTTTGACTGCTTCCTTATATGTAAAATCAAGGACCTGCTTCTTAAATATTTTTCGGATCTGTCGATGGCTGTTTAATAAAACTAATTATGACCGTACAAATATTCGCTGTATTGGTTAGTAAAGTGTTCCCACAAGAAGAAAACGAAATTGATAATTACTTATCGCCTCCTACAGAAATCAATGTGTCAGTTAATTGTCTCTTACATAGCACGGAATCCAAGAAACTCCACGTCCCTTCAGACTAGCTTTCAAAATTGTCCTCGCCCAGACAACAGACGGAGGCACACTTCACGGGGCAGCTCTTTAGCTAACTATGGTGTGACTATAGTCACTGCATTGCTAAGTACCTCCACAAACAAGAAAAACCAGTTATATTGTGATTTTCTCCCGTACGACGTGCAGAATACCTCTTCACCGAGCCTGCACAGAACACACAACCACCGTAATAGAGGAAGTCGAGAAAAAAACTAATGCCGACGCCCAAAATTCAACGGCGTCAACAATGGCAGAAAAGCACTATAACCAACAAACACAGGTAACGATTTAGCTTCCAGGCGGTTAGCATGCGACAGTAAATGCCCTTGTCCGTAACTCCAAACTCACTTAACTGTGAGAATAAAACCTCCAAGTAATGCTCGACTTTACGGGCTATGATGTCACTGTGCTGTGGAAAAAGTAATCACGCACATCTCGCATGGAGGTCAGCTAGGGAGTTCCTAAAGCAGAGGAAACTTCGACACAAGGTGGCCAACGCTTTGCCTGCATCGTGATAGGTAATAACCACCAATGCACCACAAGGCACCCAAGATCACTACGAGCTACTGTTGAAGTAGTGCATAACGAGTACAGGAGATTATTACATCTACAGATCAAAAGCACAAGCGGTTCTGAGAGACCAAATATAGACCCGTGCTGAAACGCCGATATTAACTCATATTCGTAAGTGGTGTAGACTACAATGGCGGCAATGCAGGCGCTGACTCTGGCATCCAGTCGACCGTAAAGAGGGCGAGTACTGTCCTGGAATACGTTATGCCACGCCTGCTCGAACTGTTCACGTTGTTCTCTAAGAGTTGTTCGTTGACGAGCCGCAGACTCACTTTTCGTCCCATCATATCCCACACGTGCTCCATTGGAGACAGTTCTGGAGATCGTGCTGGCCAGGTAGGTTTCTTCACGTCTTCTAGAGTACGTTGAGTTTCATGCGACTGTGTGGACAAGCGTTATCCTCTTGGAACAATACATCACCTTCCGTTGTATCCACGGACCCAACCAACCAACAAACTCGCGCACGCGCGCCCTGACCGTGACATCGCTGGCCACAGTTCCTGTCGCGGCCGTCGGCGCCTCAGGGCGTTACCGCCGACGGAAGACGTCGCGCCCTGGCTGAGCTCGGGTCCGCAGCGCCCTCTGCCTTTTGCATATAAGGAGGAGCGCTGGCCCCGAAACGGACAGTCTATTGTCTATTGCTAGCGTTTCGTGAAGCTGAGCCATTGCAGTGTGATATTTGCTATTGTATTCGACTAGGCTCAGTACACGGATAACTCTTGGATATTACTTGGACTTGTATTGCTGGTGCACGTTTCGTCACAAATAAAGATAAGTTATCTCTTCGTTCTAGCTGGCGCAATTCTTGTCATTAATTATTTTTCGGCCAACAGACATAGCTACATCCTGGTCACTACCCACGCTTTATACAATTTATGGTGACTGCCCCAAAAGTACCACCGAGGACCTTGGGTTTGGGAGCCGTCACAAAACCTTCCTGTTACAAGAACGACATTAGAACGGGTCTAACAGCATTCTGCAAATACCTAGTGCTGATTAGCGTCCCCTCCAGAATCGCCAAAGATCAGCGAGATTTGCAGCCTGTCGCACACCAAACCATAAGGCTTGCGATGGGGCCAATGAGTTGTGGTGTCACCGCCAGACACCACACTTGCTAGGTGGTAACTTAAATCGGCCGCGGTCCATTTAGTACATGTCGGACCCGCGTGTCGCCACTGTGTGATCGCAGACCTAGCGCCACCACAAGGCAGGTCTCGAGAGACGATATAGCACTCGCCCCAGTTGTACGAGGAGATTGCTAGCGAGCATACGGACGAAGCCTTCCTCTCAATTGCCGAGAGCCAGTTAGAACAGCCTTCTGCTACGTCCATGGCTACGACCTAGCAAGGCGCCATTAGCCTTACCTACTTTGAGAGTTATAGTATAAATGTCTCAAGAAGAATGCTGTAGTCATCAAATAATAAAGTTAAGTATAAAGCAGCTACGTACTTTTCTTGCTACCATTCAATAGTTATCCTGTTCCAGAATTGACGCCCGTCGGCGTGAGTGTGTACGCGTGCCTTTCTATCGGCTACCCGTCACTGTGGACTGGCTGCCTTGTCAGTCCACTTCATGTGTCTTGGACGAATGCACTCTACGAGACATCGTTCACCAGGTCTACGTCGTAAGCAGACCAACACTTACGTGGAGGCAGAATCTGCTTTTATCACTGAAGACCACGGCGCGCCATTCCAACAAATCCTCTGACGGTAGCAGTCTAGCACGGCACCTCAGTGGTGAGGTATGAGTTAAATAGGGTCTAGAGGTCTGCCTGCCTGTAGCCCCATGGCTAATAAGCGGTTCGCAACTGTTCGTGTTAGCACAACTGGGTTCACAAGCCCTCTTATCTGTGGTGTCGTAGTTGTACGGTCTGCCACTGCTGCCTTTACAATACGACGATACTGGCGGACGTTTGTGCTTCGTGGAGGTCCAGGGCCACATCTACGCTTGTGCGATTGTTCGTGTGGCCACCATCATTGTTGCAAAACTGACGCACTACTTCCGACTTGAGTGGCGCTTCTCCGAAAGGACCATCCCGCCACTCGGAACGCCACAATTTGACCCCTTTTAAATTCGCTCAGTTCGCTGTAGAAAGCACGTGTGTTTCACACCGTAGCTTCACACTGAGCCTTCTGGCTGTGAGCATTCACTGTTAAAGGATAGACACAAATGGAGCCCTAGTTGCTATGCCACTGCGCTTTCTGTTGCCGGACGACGTTGAAACCGTTATCAGTATTCCACCATCCCCCAGGTGGCATACGCCGTCATCGAATCAAAACAGACATCCAGTTTCCAGGTATAGTAATTCCCAAGAAATAATTAATGTAGAGTAAATAAATTTTGAGATTGCATTTCTGTAGGTAACATATTAAAGTGATTAATGTTGGAAGTTCTTAGGTTAGTGTAAGCACGAGATAAGCCATTGCAAATATGAAATACTGGTACATTATTAAGGAATATAGCAGTAAGAATGTTGAATTCAAGCATGCTATCGTGCATGCATTGCATCGTTTAGATGCCAGGTGTCAGTTTGTGGGATGGTGCTCCATCCCCATTTTACTTAGTTGGTTAATGCTGGTTGTGAATGAAGCTGGAGTTATAATCCAATGATGCCCCCCATATGTGGCTGACTGGAGACAGATCTGGTGATCTAGCCGGCTAAGGCAACATGTCAACACTCTGCAGAGCACGTTGGATTAAAGCAATGATATGTCAGTGAGCGTTATCCTGTTGGAAAAAAATCCCTTACTGTTGCTTTTGAGTGGCAGCACAAGAGGTCGGATCACCAGACTGACGTATAAATTTGCAGTGAGGGTGCGTGGGATAAATCCGAGAGAGCTCCCGCTGTCACAGGAAATCGCACCGAAAACCATAATTCGAGGTATAGGTCCAATGTATCTAGGCTGCTAACAGATTGGGTGCAAGCACCTACGTGGTCTCCTTCTAAGCTACACATGGCCATCGCTGACCTCTAACCATAACCGGCTTTCATCGCAAGATACAACAGACCTTCACTACCTCCCCCACCCCCACCCCCACCCCCTCCATGAATTCTCGCTTTGAAGTCACATACGGCAGTGATTAGGGCTCAGTGGAATGCTCATTACTGGGCGTCTGGTTCGAAGCGTCCATAAAGTAACCGATTTGTCACTGTTGTGGCAACTGCTGCTCAAAGTGCTGCTGCACACACAGTATGATGTTCCGTAGCTACACGACGAGCACGACGGTCTTCCGTCTCGGTAGTGCCACATGGACGTCCGGAGGTCGGTATTCATGCGACCGTACATTCTCGCTACCGCCGCCGCCAGCAATCATGTACAGTGGCTATGGTACATTCCTGCCAAGTCTTTCTGCACTATTGCAGAAGGAACATCCAGCTTCCCTCAGCACTAATTAATACACGACCTCGTTAAAATTCAGTGAGGTGTTAATAATGGAGTCCTTGTCGCTTAAAAGCATTCTTGACTAACGTCAACTCTCCATGTCCAATCTCAAAGATAACTAACGCTTACTAGCGCTACACCGCATATTGACAACAAACCTGATTTGCAGCTTCATAATGGCGCTACTGACTGCACCCTCTTACTTACTGTACTTTACTTTACTCGATCAGGCCCAGAGGACCGCGCGCCGCTACAAGGTTTCTCCTACAACGGGTTCTGTTTTGTGCCTCCTGGCGCCAATCATTCTCTATTTCAATATGCAGCAAGACCTCATGGATTCCATCCCTCCATCTCTTCTTTGATCCTCCTGGTGGGCGTCTTCCACAGAGAGTATAATCCATAGCTGTCAAAGGCCATCGGCATTATCCATCCGACTGACGTGTCCTGCTCATACAAGGCGCTTGTTTCTCATCAGTCCTACAATGTTCAAATGGCTCTAAGCACTACGGGACTTAACATCTGAGGTCACCACTCCCCTAGACTTAGAACTACTTAAACCAAACTAAGCTAAGGACATCACACACATCCATGCCCCAGGCAGGATTCGAACCTGCGACCGTAGCAGCGGAGTGGTTCCGGACTGAAGCCCCTAGAACCGCTCGACCACAGCGGCCGGCACAATGTTTGGTGTATTGTACATTAGGTCAAGTTCACTGTTTTGTCTGATCCTCCATTGTCCAGTGATCTCATCTTGTACCGGGCCAAAGATCTTCCTTAAAGAGAACAAGAACATGAAAATTCGTTTTTCCGGACACTCCAAGTTTCACAACCATACAGTACCACGGGTTGAATCATTGTTTTA
Source organism: Schistocerca serialis cubense (assembly GCF_023864345.2). Classification (NCBI taxonomy): domain Eukaryota; kingdom Metazoa; phylum Arthropoda; class Insecta; order Orthoptera; family Acrididae; genus Schistocerca; species Schistocerca serialis. The sequence continues at coordinate 238,508,560 of NC_064641.1, read as the reverse complement.
CGCAGCTGGAGTTGGAAATTCCTCGAAAGACCACGCGATGCAAGAAGTTGACTGAGACCAAAGTACGATCGGTTGGTGGCTTGGATCCGTGCTTTGATTTCTGTTTCACATGCTGCGTCTTCTGTAAAGATTACCCACAAATATTTAAATTCACGAACCCTTTTGTAGGATCGGTTTCCGACTATCAAAGGCTGGAGTGTGTCTCTTGAATAAGCATGGGTCCTGCTAATCACCAGATATTCCGTCTTTGATTCATTCACAAGCAGTCCAATTTTGCTTGCTTCCGCCTCCACGCTCAACCTTAGATCTGGACAACAGGGCCACATCATCAGCAAACGCGAGATGTGTGATTACTTCCCTCATTATCTTTTCATGTGTCAGAACAATACCGGCGACACACCATCTCCTTGTCTCAACACTACGTTAAAGCTCTTCGTGAGTTGATTCCCGAGCTTTACTTCGCCTTTTGACTCAGTGAGACAAATTCCAACTAGACTGACCAGTTTCTTAGGTATACCAGACTCCACTAGACAGTCCCTCAGGCTCTCCCGATGGATGCAGGCATACGCCTTCTTAAAAGGTATGAAGAGCACATGAAGTTCTTCGCCATACTCCCACAACTTTTCGGTGAGTTGTCGCAGCACAAAGATGTTGTCGAAAGTTGAACTGCCTTTTCTGAAACCCCCCTGATATTCACCAATCGTTTTTTCGGCAAATGGTTGTATTCTATCCAGTATACAGTTGGACAAGATCTTGTAGGAGACATTCAGTAGGGCGATTCCTCTGTTAGTGTAGTTCATTTTGTCACCTTTCTTGTTTATAGGGCATATGATAGCTGTCTTCCAATTTTCTGGGATCTCCTCTAAAATCCAGATCCCCTCGATTCATTGGTGAATTTTCCTGTGGAGTCCCTCACCTCCAGCTTGAATGATTTCTGCCTGGATACCATCTTCTTCTGGGCTCTTATTCTTCTTTAGCTTCGTTTTCTGATTCTCTATTTCCTCCAGTTTGGATGGAGGATGGTCTAAATCTGCGATGTCAGGAAACTGAAATCCGAACAGATCTTTAGGTTCATCACAGTTGAGGAGTTCCCTGAAGTATTGTTTCCACCTTTCAGCAATGTCAAGCTCACTGGTGAGTATGCTCCCATTATTGTCCTTGATGAATTTTTGGCGGATTTGGTATCCCTTCTTGAAGAATTTTACTCTGGTACCTCTTTCGCGCCTCTTTCCCAAAGAAATCTTGTTGAGCCTCCCCTATCAGTCCTTTAAGGGTACATTTTCTTTGCTCTTCTCAGGGTTGTTTGAGATGTCCTCCAAACTTCTTCGAACTTTGCTTCGCCTTGTACAAAATCGGCCCCTTGTAACCATGTCTCCTTGGCTTCTCTTCTCTTGGCTAATGCCTTAATGCATTCATCTTCAAACCAAATCTTTTTGCCTCTGATCCGCTTCTTGATGACTACATTCACCACCTCATTTACGGCATCCTTAACTTCTTCCCACATCCACACTCACTTCAGTAATTAATCGCTAAAACACAGTTCTCGGCAAATATTGCAGGTTATAGCGGTTGATGGCCCTCGGTTCTCTGTTCGGCGGCACTAGAAGAACCACTATTCTCGGCAGAGTTAGTCCGCATCTCCAGGGATATGGTCGCCAGTGCGGGTCACAAGGTTCAGCAGCGCTCACGACTAAGGTAGGTCAAAGTCCCGTAGGCGACGAGCATTTGGCTCCAGGTGAAAAACAGCAATTTATTTTACACTCCTGCAAGAACGTACAGCACAAGGACATTTCGACTGATATTGACACGTGGAAGAAAACAAAGAGGACTGAACAATGTTTGACAGACCCAGAGAAATCCCACTCTAGGATCACACAGCAATCGTCTTTAGTTTTATCATCAATTGTGTTGTCATATTGACACTAGTGTATGGCGTAGATCTGTGGCGAGCTGCAGCTGCAGACAGTTTTAAGTAGCATAGTGATTGTAGTGGACACTGAAGAATATAGACACATTATTTAGTACAATTGTACTTTCAGGCTATTGATCAGTTTAAGTGTAATTTTAAGATCTTTTCCATAGCCCTGTAGGTGAATTATGTGCATGGATTGCACTTCACAGCAATAAACCTCAACATGTAACTTTCAACAGATAGCTACCAATTTCATTTAAGTCATTAAAGCGTCCTTCAAAATTTACTGATGATAAATGTAATTTTAATTACATACTTTAGTCACTGGATTGTCTCTTGTATGTACTGATATAAATCATCCATAATATCTCACTACTGAAAGAGTTCTGGCCAGTTTTTGGTGCAGATATTTTTCATTTTGGTGTTGGAAAAGTGATGACATAGATTGTAACCGTCGTCCTTAAACACTTTGGATATGATGTTAAGTGGTACTTTATGACTGATCATTTTCCTTGAAATTCGCCAGGACTATCTCTCTTATTACAATGTATTGTTTCCATATTCTTACTTCCGTTGTTACTCTAATAATATTGGTGCATAAATTGAAATATGTTACATGAATATTTTCTAACTTCGTTTCCTAAATTGCCGCTTCCGGGATTCGGGGAGGTGCACCGGCTCCGAATTGAATCCACCCAGAGGACTAACACCAGCACGGTGTGCCGACCAGCGTGGGTGCAGTTTTAGGCGGTTTCTCACACCCGCTTAGTAAATACCGGGTTAATACCAATGACCCGCCTGACTTATACAATTCACAACCCCTTAAAAAACATTCTAACGCTTTCGCATTATAACAGTCCATAAAAACTAGTTGGCCTACACAGATTTAGATCGGGAACAAATGGGTGGCGACAGGAATGGCAGTAATAGCGCCAAATCCAATAACAACCACGCCAAACTCATGAAATAAAAAGTGAAATGAAATCATCGTATGGCATTCGTGGCCGGGAGTCGTCACATGGTGAAGTTCGGCCGCCGAATTGTCTTTCCAGCTGACGCACACTGGACAACTTGCGTTTCAGTGATGATGAAATAATGATTAGGAGAAGACAACACCCAGTTCCAGAGTGGAGAGAATCTCCGATCCGCCCAGGAATCGAAATCCGTACCCACTCCATGCCAGTGAGACGCGCTGACTACTCAGCTAAGAGAATGGACGCGCTACAACCGTGTAGGTATGGGATAAAGGCTAAGGGAAAGAAGATGTTTTATAATATTATAAATATAATTTCGAACTTTTAAGTACCATATTACTGTACCTATCAAAACTGTAGAGCGAACGTATCTTAATAAATTGGGATTTTATAAGATTTTCTCACATGTCTCCCCAGAAATGTGTTGTTTGAGATATGACGTACCATAAAACAAATTACTTAATTTTTTAAAAGAAGTTGGGTGTATAATCTCGATCTTCTGCGATACATTTCTGTGATTAACAATGCTAGGCGACGATTGTGAGGAAATTGTGTATTAAATGTCAGATAAAACATCGGAAGGTGGCAAGTGGACTGCTGCTTTAAGAAAGATTTCAAAGGACTAATGAATTAACTACTGCACCTCTTCCTTAAAGAAACAACAACAGCGGCCCAAGTGGCCGAGCTGTTCTAGGCGCTACAGTTTGAAACTGCGGGACCACTACGGTCGCAGGTTCGAATCCTGCCTCGGTTATGGATGTCTGTGATGTCCTTAGGTTAGTTAGGTTTAAGTAGTTCTAAGTTCTAGGGGACTGATTACCAAAGAAGTTAAGTCCCTTAGTGCTCAGAGCCATTTGAATCATTTTTGAAACAACAACAGCTCAAAACAGGTAAGTAGAAATAGTTACACTCAGATACAAAGGAGACATCTGGAGAACTATTGGCCAACAAACAGACTTTCACAGGGAATAAAATACAATCTAAAATATACCATATAACAGAACGAAATATCTAATTATGCTTCAGAATAATGAAATAGTCACATACAGCAACAAAACCTGTCGGAAGTGAAAGACGTCCAGCAACATGACTGTCATTTATACATTTATGTGAAGCCACTAAAACATAATATCTTAAAATAATATAGCAACAATATAAAGGAGTTCAAGCGGGCGCAACACACAGTTAAAATTTCCTCAGGTAGGTATCAGCCACATGATTTATGTATTTAAATCTTACGTTTTTGGAGCCAGAGGAAATACTGTATCAACAGAGATGTATTATAGCTTACCATGAATCATGCCACACCTCTGTTATCCCAAATTATAAGAAGCTAAATTACATTTTACTTGAAATAGTGATACAGGCAAAGGAAGTAAGTAAGGAAAAGACGATTAGAAAGTTTTCGGTTCTGTCAAATAAGGACAAAAAAGCATAAACAGTAAATACAGACACAAACAATTCGTAAAACTGTACACCTGTGTAGAATGATGTTATGAAGTAACGGCTTATAACGTCACTCAATAATTGGAATAATCGAACAGTACGTCTACGAGAGGTTTTCTCCACGTTATACGACCCAAGCTGCGTCTCAAAAACAAGAACAAGTACCACAACAAGAATGCTTAGAGGACGGTGTACCGTTTACTTTTCATAACATGAAAATCTTGTTTTACAACAATAAGAATGCTTAGAGTACGGCGTACTGGATGCTTTGCATAGCATGAAAATCTCCATACAGAGAGATAGGGTTTGGGAGATGAAACGAATCGCCATAGGGTAACAACGATAGTAGAACAACATCACGTTAACCGAAGACCTGCTCAAAACAGAAACATTCCGAAAATTGTGAGGGATTATTTTGCACCGTTGATGAAGAACGACCAACGAAACAGAATTACGTACTAGATTTTGGAACATTACTCTTACCGGGTTCTACAGGTTTCGGCGGATGAAATTGCACTATTCTCGCAACGATTTCAATGAAACTCCGCAATTTGGTTAAATGGATGCTCATTCTACGTAACTTGTCTTTCTCACTAACGTAAGATGGCTCATACATCACAAATCCTAGAATATCCAGAAAATAATTCCAACCATATAAAACTCCCTACGTCCCTAAAATGGGACTACATTTTTGGGACATTTTTATGCCTTGTCCGCATGCATATAGTTCGCTTATGAAGCGCAGAAGGCATTCAGAGACGTGCTGTTTGTTGGAAATTTTCTGGTGCGTGACAGTTGTAGAGCTGGGCCATAGTCGCTACAGTGAAACTGTCGACAGAAGAAGAAGCTTCATTCGTGCTGTCTTTCCGGTTTTTTGTACAAGAATCTGAATTAACATACGGGGAAATTCTGATCGGAAGCAGTAAACGATGCGTCTGTTTATCATACACACTGTCTTCTGGTCTGCCATCAACAGTGGCTTGTCGAGTACTAATGCAGGCGTGATGGGAAACATAGATAACAGTGAGAAATGACTTTGTGATATTTTCGACGTATTGCCCATTTTTTATCTTTTCCTGTCGTCATGGACAATGAACAACCTAACACGTGCTGACGGTTTTTTTAGTTATACATCCTGTAGGCAGCATGAAAGTTTGCTTCTGGCGCTTGGAAAGCTTACTCTGTTCTCAGATTCTTTTCTGTGGTGTCTTTAATTACCGTATTTTTCTCAAGTTTCCATATTCGAAAAGATGGTACACGCTGCTGGCCCTCTTATCCCGAGTTTGCCGTGCTTACCCTCTCCCAATTCTGCATCTCTCTCTCTCTCTCTCTCTCTCTCTCTCTCTCTCTCTCTCTCTCTACACCTCTCTACCTCTATCCCGAGATTGCGAGTGTGTGTGTGTGTGTGTGTGTGTGTGTGTGTGTGTGTGTCTATTTTTACCGCTCTTTCCACTCCGGTATTTAAAGCTCTATCGACTATTGGAAATCGTTAGAGAGTTATCATTTACCTTGACCTAATGAAGCAAGCGATGAGCCGTTTCTGCTTGGAGTTCATTTAAGCTGCTGAATTGTGATTCACACTGTCGACGTGTTTTAATAATCGAACCTAACAAAACGTAACGGTACGAATTCCTGCAGAGAAAATGGAAAATGATGTTCTACAGCTTTTCAGAATATCGACTGTTAATGTATGTATTTTGTTTTTCTAGGATTTCGTTTCACAAAAGGAGGGAAACGGTGGTAAAACATTAATGCAGCGTTTCTTATTTCGATTCCCTAATACTTAGGATTAAAAGTATGAAATGGAGAGTTAATTTAAGTTTCAGATTCTTAAAAATTATTTTTTACACTATTAGATAAAAAATTTATCTTAGTCACTTGAAGGAAAAAGATACTGACAGTTACTAAATGACGAAAATCGCCGATAAACTCTCTTTCTGGAGGCATCAGTGTAGACCCGTCATACTGCCGTTTGGAACAGTTAGTGCTGTGAATCTATTTCTCGTTTTGACGTTTGCCTGTGACACGGACCAAAGTCTGGTTATTAATTGCAAAATCTTTATCATCCATCAATAAGTAACGGACGTTTCCATTTTCCCCTTGCAAAATGTGCATTTTGTCTCTTAAGCAAAGTAACGAGCCATTCCACCTAGCGTATTTCATTTACCATGCTGTCTGTTACACCACTGAGAGGAAGTCAAGTGAATTACTTCGAGCTATTCGTTATTTCCTCCCCAGGAATACATTAAGCCCCACTCAAGGGACGAAATTGCATAAGACGCAGTTTTGACCGTGACTTACGACTAGTCAAATTAAAACCGTAAATGACCTTGGCACTATATAACCTTTAGTCTCGCACCATAAAAAAAAATTAACCAGAAGTAAATGGCAGAATTACGTAGATTAGGTGCTAAAACATAATTTCAAGTAGTTCGTCGCAGATTTAGCAGAAAACAAGTAGATATGTTACACAAACCTAACAGAACCCACCCTGCTCCGTAAACATTTAAAATATCAACTCCAATGTTCCAACCACTCACCAGGAAGCTGGGACAAAACACAAGGAGGCAATATGAAGGAATAATTTGTTTCCACGTCAAAAAAAATTAAATCGGGGACGTTTACTTTCGATCATGCAACTCCCAGTTTCGTCCAACTACATCTAGATATTTACTCCTCCAGCTGCTCTACGGTGTAGGGTGGAGGGAAGTTCTGACACCGTTGCCATTTACGTCTACCCTGGTAGTTGAGCAGAACGACTGCCGACAAAAAGATTATTCAGAATTGAGTTAACACGTTCACACTGACGTGTTTAAAACAACTGAGGTTGTATAACAAAGAGTCTGCACCAGCATCCCCATGTCAGCTAAATGTTCGGCAAAATTTGCTCAGCCCATGAGCTACTGGCTCTGAGTACTATGGGACTCAACTGCTGAGGTCATTAGTCCCCTAGAACTTAGAACTAGTTAAACCTAACTAACCTAAGGACATCACAAACATCCATGCCCGAGGCAGGATTCGAACCTGCGACCGTAGCGGTCTTGCGGTTCCAGACTGCAGCGCCTTTAACCGCACGGCCACTTCGGCCGGCTATGAGCTACTGGATAGAGCATATTCTAGTTGAAGATTACTTGTGAGGAGTGGGAGGGGGGCTGTATACTAGAAATGAAAGACACATTTGTTCAGATTGTAGGTTTCATCTGTCGGTGAGGTGTGATTTTCCCAAATTGTCCCTTGTAAACGTTCCGCACGAGGAAGTACCTCCACCAATTGCTTGAAATCATTTAAGAAACTTGATGGCCGTCACCACAATGTGTCAGAGGCGAGTAACTACGTACACCGTCCCGAAAGCCTTCTCCTATTTTACTGCCCCCACGTCAACCTCGGCACACGATTCACTTCTGTGAACAGCCATCAACTGCGCTGATATCGCGTGTCATGTCCAACCTGGGCTCGACTCTCACACTGAGTCCTTGATTCACTATACGAGTAGCAACCGATGCACTCAACACCTCGTGGGTGCACCTTTATTTGCCAATTCTTGCTTTAAATTTTAAACTTTATCAAAATTGCAACTGAAATCTGAGGGGCTATAATTTTATTTATAGTCGTCAGGTGCTACGCATTATCGAATCACGCAGCATTCACACTAACCTTACAGGAAAGCATACAACCATTCAGTCACGGAATCACGATTGCGTACACTACTGGCCATTAAAATTGCTACACCATGAAGGTGACGTGCTACAGACGTGAAATTTAACCGACAGGAAGAAGATGCTGTGATATGCAAGTGATTAGCTTTTCAGAGCATTCACACAGGGTTGGTGCCGGTGGCGACACCTACAAAGTGCTGACATGAGGAAAGTTTCCAACCAATTTCTCATACACAAACAGCAGTTGACCGACGTTACCTGGTGAAACGTTGTTGTGATGCCTCGTATAAGGAGGAGAAATGCGTACCATCACGTTTCCGACTTCGATAAAGGTCGGATTGTAGCCTATCGCGATTGCGGTTTATCGTATCGCGACATTGCTGCTCGCGTTGGTCGAGATACAATGGCTGTTAGCAGAATATGGAGTCGGTGGGTTCAGGAGGGTAATACAGAATGCCATGCTGGATCCCAACGGCCTCGTATCACTAGCAGTTGAGATGACAGACATCTTATCCGTATGGCTGTAACGGATCGTGCAGCCACGTCTTGGTCCCTGAGTCAACAGATGGGGACGTTTGCAAAACAACAACCATCTACACGAGCAGTTGGACGACGTTTGCAGCAGCATGGACTATCTGCTCGGAGACCATGGCTCCAGTTACCCTTGACGCTGCATCAGAGACAGGAGCGCCTGCGAACCTGGGTGCACGAATGGCAAAACGTCATTTTTTCGGATGAATCCAGGTTCTGTTTACAGCATCATGATGGTCGCATCCGTGTTTGGCGACATCGCGGTGAACGCACATTGGAAGCGTGTATCCGTCAACGCCATACTGGCGTAATACCCTCCGTGATGGTATGGAGTGCCATTGATTACATGTCTCTGTCACCTCTTGTTCGCATTGACGGCACTTTGAACAGTGGACGTTACATTTCAGATTTGTTACGACCAGTGTCTCTACCCTCCGCCGGCCGAAGTGGCCGTGCGGTTAAAGGCGCTGCAGTCTGGAACCGCAAGACCGCTACGGTCGCAGGTTCGAATCCTGCCTCGGGCATGGATGTTTGTGATGTCCTTAGGTTAGTTAGGTTTAAGTAGTTCTAAGTTCTAGGGGACTAATGACCTCAGCAGTTGAGTCCCATAGTGCTCAGAGCCATTTGAACCATTTCTACCCTCCATTCGATCCCTGCGAAACCCTACATTTCAGCAGGATAAAGCACGACCGCATGTTGCAGATCCTGTCCGGGCCTTTCTGGATACAGAAAATGTTCGTCTGCTGCCCAGGCCAGCACATTTTCCAGATCTCTCACCAATTGTAAACGTCTGGTCAATGGTGGCCGAGCAACTGGCTCGTCACAATACGCCCGTCACTACTCTTGATGAACTGTGGTATCGTGTTGAAGCTGCATGGGCAGCTGTACCTGTACACGCCATCCAAGCTCTATTTGACTCAATACCCAGGCTTATCAAGGCCGTTATTATGGCCAGAGGCGGTTGTTCTGGGTACTGATTTATCAGGATCTATGCACCCAAATTGCGTGAAAATGTAATCACATGTCAGTTCTAGTATAATATATTTGTCCAATGAAAACCCATTTATCATCTGCATTTCTTCTTGGTGTAGCAATATTAATGGCCAGTAGTCTATTTTCAAACAGACGTCCACGTTTTCGAAACATCACAAATAAATTGTGTCTGTCTATGTATGTTGCGGTGGATATCTTTTTGGATCACACTGTCCACACCAATTTTACTGGCCGTTTTCTATTTTAATTTCTCCGGAGACTGTACATAATGTACTTCAACTTTTATTCGGTCGTTATTCAGCTGCACAAAACACCAAACGTCACGAACTGGTTGAATGACTTCTTTGACAACTGGTATAAATATCTTTCCTATGAATCCATTACATATGAAAAATATATAACGGATGTACAGTAAGCTGACTTTATTAGTCCAATATTAAGAATTTCGGACAACGACATGATCAGACATTCTGAAATCTCATGTTGCACACAGATAAGAAAGTTACTTTTATAACTGTGACGAAACTCTGCTGATGATCCGCTTACGATCTTTACAACATGCAACCTCTGTATCTATCTGCAACGTGATGTTCCCGGATATCTGAGGATGGCAATGTCGGAACACGTAATACTGGAATAATAAAGTCATCTTGCATTCAGTCACTTACTTCCTTCTAAAAAGTTTTTGATGGCGTAGAGCCATAGTCATGCTATAAGTTCTACAAGAACCAACAGTCATTTGACTGATTATTATTACATTTATCTTTTGTACTATCCGGATTTCGACTTTCATGCCATTACCATGTACAATGCGAAAAGTTGTTGGACCATTATTAACTTATATCTGACTTAATATAATAATACATAGCAAAAGGGTGGATGACTCTTTTTGAAAACTTTCTCCTAAGATAGTACATAATTGTACCATAATGTTTATTCTATCACTATTCAGCTGCCCGAAACACAGAACGTCATGTAGTGTTTGTTTGACTTCGTTGCAAGTTTTTATTATTATCTTTCCTATGGACCCACTATCTATGCTTAGTATATTATATTACTCCAAAAGATTCATGACACTGAACTGGATTAACTGGATTTTATTGGTACTACCGATTCCGGCTGTAACCCATCATCTGGTACCTAACAACACAACGTTCCAGCTTGTAGAACAACATTAGACAACACAAATTAGCGTCTAGCAGTCACATAATAATATACTTACGGAAATCACTTAAAACATTTCATTGCTCATGAATATTGAAACACAAAGCATTGAATATTTTAATCCACGTGAAACATAATAAAAAAAACTCGTTCTTAGCATTTAAAAGTGCAGCAAGTGTTCTATTCATATGAGATGACAACAACAAATACAAAGTAAGATGACGTCACAGCACAAAGATCTCGTTATGCTGAAGATATATCTATGAAGATATATCGATATATACATTATTCAGTTACAAAATATTATAAATAACGTAAAAAAAGTAAATCTTATATTCACTATCATGGTGTAGTACAGAACTTTTATGAATACAATCATTTCATCCTGTCACACAGAAAAAGACATAATGAAAAACTTACATCATGGTCTCAATTGACTAGGTCACTAAGTAAAGACTGAGAACGTAACATTGTATAAATTCCAGTATTACAGTATTATTCAAATTGTAGCACAGACTAAAACAAAAACGTGATCTAACATAAAAACCATCTTCTTAAAGTTAGTAACAGGATGAGATCTTGTAATTGTATGGCTCATCCAAGTTTTTTAGCGTATCCTGTCCATAAGTTTATCTACCTCTATATAGCTTGCTGACGATGTAGATGACATATACAAGGTTCTGTATTCTGTTAATGAACAGTAAAAGTGCAAAGAGTGAAGAAGTAGAGTCTTGGAATTATTAAATCCTTGGTAATTAGATCAACAAACAATACTTATCTCCAAGACATGTTGAAATTGTAAAAATCTGTCCTGATAGTAACCATTTGAGTCTTATCAGTAGGTTATTTATCAAACAATCTGCGCTCAAATACGGAGATTCCAAGAATAAAAGTCTTCCTATATTAAAAACTGACAACATATACATTCATGTGAAGAGAATAATTTACTAATGTGAAATCTATTTTGTTTGTACTAAGAAATGTAGTATGAGTGAACTATTACAACTCACTGTATCTGCCAGGTGGATTATCTTCAAGATATGTTGACATGGTAAAAATCTATGTCAATGATTAACTATTTGAGTCACATCAATAAGTTATGTATAAAAAATCTGCTCACAAATACAGTGAAATTCAAGATTAAAATTCTACTTACATTTAAAATTGACAACCGACACACTCATGTAAAATCATAACTTTACCACTGTAAAACCAATTTTATGCATGTTCTGGATATTGATACAAGTGGATTAATTCAACTCACTGCAAGGATAACACTCTGTCAGGTGAATTATCCGACCAGTGGTGCAGAATTAAAAAAGAATACAGGAACAATATCTTAATATATATGTAGTATGATATATTAGATGAAGGTAAAGTGGGAGAAAATCCAACAAAATTGAAAGTGCAAAAATCTTACCACAGATCCAAGTATCACAGAGCTATCAATTTTCTTGTGAGAATAAGGGTCATTCTAAAAAGAAATTGAGCTCACGATTGATCACAATTTGTTAACATACTGAAACTATTGTCCTGACTCACCAAATAAATTCATTTCAATGCCTTTACTGGTGCTATGCACCAATGAAAATTTACTAGGTAACTAACCATAAAATTCCCCTCATTGAGTTATATAGCATGCATCTTATTTCAGACAGAGAAATTGTAACAAAAAGTTTTGTTCCTGTATTCTATTTTAATATTTTGATACATCTGCCTTGTCCTGCGATGTTGGAAATCATCCTCTGCTTCTCTGATCATATTGTTATAGTATTCCCTTTTCTCTTGTCTTAGGGGTTTTCGCGTTTCTTGGCGGAGTTTATAGTGTCTTCCCTTCAATGTCATATTGTCCCTTTCTTTAATCCATGCATTCCTCGCAATTCTACTTTGCAGCACTTTTTCTTGACACTTTGTGTTAAACCAAATTTTATTAGGTCGTTTTCTTTCACCTATGATTTTGGAAGCTGCTGCTTGAATACAGCCCTTCAGGTGTCTCCACCTGCTTTCGACATTCTGTGTTTCTGCATTGGTCAGTCTCGGTTTTGTTAGGGTGCTTTTAACTTCTTTTTAAAATTTTCTTTTATATCTACTTTCGCCAGGTTTCCTATGTTATATCTTGTAATTTCTTCTCTATTTCTATTTACTTTCCTTTTGAGTTTCACTTTCATTTTTTATATTATTAACATGTGGTCTGTGTCACAATCATATCCCCTAAAGATTCTGAGTCTTTAATGCTGTTGTGGAATCGTTTCTGGATAGCTACATGCTCTGTTCCATCTGGTGATATTCATGTTCCTAAATTAATGAGTTTATGTTGAAATTTTGTACTGCTTATTGTTAGGCCATTTGTCATTGCAAAGTTTATAAGTCAAACCCCATTCTCTGAACTTTCCTCGTGTAAGCTAAAATTTCCGTTAGTTGGCTTGTAGATTTCTTCCTTTCCTACTTTGGCGTTCAAATCTCCTAACACTATTTTCACATTTTGCCTATTTACTAAGTTGTGTGTTTGTTCCAGTTGGCTGTAGAAGTCCTGCTTCGTGTTGTCATCCTTATCTTCTGTGGGTGCGTGTACATTTAGAAATGTAATTTCTAACCACTGTGTCTGAATAGTTATGTATGATATATGGTTATTAACATGTTTGAACTCCCTTACTGAGTCATCTATTGATTTATGAATGTAGAAACCGGTTCCAAATTCATAGAGCTGATCGCAGTCTCCATATATTATTGTCCTGTCTGCTATTTTCAGTGAACCTGTTCCCTGCCATCTTACTTCTTGGAGAGCTACCAGTTGCACTCTATATTTTCTCAATTTGTTTGCTAGTATTTTGGCAGTTCCAGGTCGATATAGGCTTCTAATATTCCATGATCCAAAAGAGAAATCCTTGTAGCTTTGTCAGTTTTTGTTCCAGTAAATCCTGTCCTGTTTCCGAGGCTGGCATTGAGTATCCTGACCGTTTCGATTTTTTTTTCTTACATTGGTAGGCCTCTGCATAATCCCCAACCTGGAGAACCAGGAGTCTTGATTTTGGGGTACTCTACCCCTAGGAGGGTTGCCATCACTACGGCTGAATGAGCTTCTCCTGCCCATGCTAGTATATTATTTCCCCAGTACCCTCTATATCTAGAAAGCATTCCCCTATCCGCCACCTGGGGAGGGGCCCGATGGGGGACTAGCAAATCCCACACTTCTCAACTGCAGTGACCCACACTCTTACTTTAAATTGTAAGAACCTGATACAATTGATACAGCTGATACAGTTACTACCCCATCAGTAAATGAAATACAGCAAGCAATTAACAAAATTAAAGAATAACAAGACCTGTGGCGAGGGCAAGATATACGCTCAGTTATTAAAGAATGGAGGACCACAACTGGAATTAGAAATACAGGTTTTAATAGAAACAATTTGGGAGACGGAAACCATTCCTGCAGATTGGAAAACTGCAATTGTGTGCCCCATATTTAAGAAGAATGATCCACTAGTTTGTGATAACTACAGAGGAATTGCCTTACTGGATGTCACCTACAAAATCTTATCAAGTTGCCTATTAAACAGGCTGATACCAATAACAGAAGAACTGACTGGGGACTACCAATGCGGTTTCCGCAGAAACAGACCCACATTAGATCATTTATTCACCCTCAGACAAGTAACTGAGAAAGCGTGGGAATTCAATGTGGATGTCCACATATTATTCATAGAATTTAAAAAGGCCTATGATAGCATACACCGACAGATATAATGAAGGAATTTAAAATACCATCAAAATTAATCATATTAGTTAAAATGTGTATCGATGAAACTTTATGTCGCATAAAGACACCGGTAAGAGAAACTGAAGATTTTAAGGTGTACACTGGACTGAGACAAGGGGATGCCATTTCACCTATTTTAATTAACCTTGTCCTTGCGAAGATTGATAGAGAATTTTCTAAAACCAGTCCACAAGGGATCCAGCTACAGGATGTGAACATTACAAGACTTGCCTATGCAGATGATGTAGCACTAGTAAGTAGTTCCAAAAGCGAATTAATCAGAATGATGCAAAATTACTACAAAATTGCCGAGAAAACAGGATTACACGTTAATGAAGAAAAGACAGAATACCTGCCCATAAGTAAGAAAAGATGCACCTCTGACTGTAAATGGATTCAATTTCAAGACTGTTGACCACTTCGAGTACCTAGGAAGTATTTTTAGCAATAACAACAGAACAGATATAGAAATAGATGCCCGTTTATCAACAGAAAACAACACGCTTTTTAGTTTCATCAAAATTCTAAGAAAAAGATCACTTAGCAGTAACTTCAAAATCCGCCTGTATCAATAGACCGTTATACCTGTGATGTTATATGGATGTGAAACATTAATATTTAGAGAAAAAGATGAAGAAAAACTGTTAATATTCGAAAGAAAAGTACTAAGGAAAATTTTTTGACCTGTATACGATGAAAATAACATGGAATGGAGAATAAGAACAAATGAAGAGTTAAGAGGGCTGTACAAACACCGTAACATCGGCGAAGTGCTCAAGAGGAGAAGGTTGAATTGGGTAGGCCATATAGCAAGAATGACAGAGAATATACTACCTAGAATGGCATTCAGCAGAACAAGGAACGAGAAGAAGGAGACCCTGAATCAGATGGCTGGATAGCATTCGGGAGGACACAATGAGGATGAACAGCAGCAGCAACTGGACAAACAGCGCATTGGACAGGCAGAAGTGGAAGAGGCTCATAGAGCAGGCATATGGTCGATAAGGCCCTTTCCACACGTAAAGTAAAGTAAAAGCCTATATTAATACCATACCACCATTACAATTATCCACGTGACAAATTGTTATTCTTACAGTGATTTGAATACTCTGCCTGTATTAATATCAAGAATGTGCATAATATTGGACTGACATTGGTAATACTATGTTTTTCACATGAGTTTGTGGATTGTCAATTTTTAATATAGGTAGAATTTTAATCTTGAAATTTCTGTATTTGTGTGCAGGTTCTTCTGTACATAATTTGTGTTGTTTTAATGCTTTTCTACAAATTAGAATGTTGTGTTGTTAGGTACCAGATGGTGGCTTAGAGTCGAAAGCGATAGCACTAATGCCGGCCGGAGTGGCCGAGCGGTTCTAGGCGCTACAGCCTGGAGCCGCGCGACCGCTGCGGTCGCAGGTTAGAACCCTGCCTCTGGCATGGATCTGTGCGATGTCCTTAGGGTAGTTAGGTTTAAGTAGTTCTAGGGGTCTGATGATCTCAGAAGTTAAGTCCCATAGTGCTCAGAGCCATTTGAACCATTTGATAGCACTAATAATATCCAGTTAATGTAGTTCAGGGTAATGAGTTTTTTGAAACATATATCAATTGTTGAAAATAGCCTGGAAAAAAACCTGTATATATATTACATTGTACCTGGCTTCCAGGCCTATTTTGAAACATCTACTGTGCGTTTCTGCTATTACTTGTAAAGCGGCCATTTTAGAACAAGCGCCTTTCATGCATCCTAGAACTGCACCAATCTCGTCATAAGCGAAATGTTTCATCTGAATCATTCAGTCACGTATCGCCCCTTGCTGCGAAAGCGAAGTATCTTGTGAAAACTATCAGATGCAAGCTAGTTTTGTCACGAGCTAGGAAGTTTGACCAGATTCAATCAATAAGGAGGCTAGGTGGCAGTATACATTTCTGTTCCACCACACACCGCCGGAGACAGGAAGTATTACAATACCTTTCATCAGAGTGGATTCATAATAGCAATCACATTACGTAAAGCCGTGTCGTTTTCGCCTGACGTCTGTGCAGATGGTGCAGATGTCACACGAAAGAATGCAGGACTTTTATTCATACCTTCAGTTGAAACAGAATAAGTGGTGGTCTGTATCCATATCTGTGATATGTATCTGTACATTCAAGTGATTTACATGCAGCTTATATATTGCGACTGGATGTTAATTCGTCACCACCACGGCGAAGTTGTATGAATAGTTTACTCGTCAGCCGTACTGTTTGCCCGATACATTTCTCTTCCCTGAAGCCATTAATGCACCCATTTTTCGTGGAAATACAAATTTTGGCCACTTGTATTTGCCTCCGTATTAGACGTCTTACTTATTTTGTCTGGGTGAAGTGTTTCCTGCATTTGTGTTTTAGTAAATTCAGTATTACATTGTTCAAGCGTTACGTGTTTTAATTTCTTGTTTTGTTGGAGTTTTTCAGCAAACCAGGTAAGCTGGCGCGTATGCAGTGACTCCGCGATTTCCTGTTGCTGAGACTACATAATTGCAAATTACTACATTCACCTCGTGTAAGATAGGTTCACAGGTTATTAGATAAAGTAGGTAATAGACCACAGAAACACATATAATTCCAGAAACTGGACCTTAAGAAGCCTTTATCTCCCTTGGAGTTCGTGTAGTATGTTGATTGCAGTTTCATCACCTACGTATGGAGTATTCAGTTCTATTATTTCCGAATAACTTGCCACAATTTTGTTGAACTTTGGGTAAATCTGCTATTTCCTATCATTAGCAAAAAGATCAGCTCACGTTATCACTGGTTCACTTTCCAGTCTGAGAGAAACTTTCAGCGCATAAAATGTATTCATAACTTTACATGAACACTCATATATATTTAAAGACAGGGGTACAGTTTACAGTTCGTCGTCCTTGCTAGAGACCAGTAAAGTGCCATTTAATGTAGAAAACAGAAGAGTACGGAATGTCACACCAGCTGTGTGTTTGGACTAAGAGTTTCTAGCAAAAAAGAACACAGCATTTCATTATGAATGGAGATAAATCTTTAAAATTAACTGCGGAAGTACCCCGTGGGAGTCTTATGCTTTCACAACATATGTAACTTACATGGACAACTTGCTAAAAGTATCTGCCACTATACGCCAACGAGTGTTCCAAAATGGTCGTGCGAAGTCTGTGTGTACTCATTGCCATGGGGATAGGCCAAGCTGAGAATGTCTGTGGCGGTACGGATTAGTTATCCGCTCATGCGCGACGCTGTGACGTTATTAGTCAACGTGGGCGTCCATCCCGGCTAAGTATAGTGCCGGCGCACTTGCTATTTAATGCGAACAATCCCCTAATGTCTTTGGTGGAGCAATCGCAACATATCCTTTTCAACACTTTGGGGTTAAGCACACGCGATTATCCACTGTCATTTTGAACTGGAATCACACCCTCTTCAACTGAGAGGTTATGCCGACGTGCTAAATATCGGCGCACAACTGCGTTCTGGATACTGATCAGTCAACGATGCCAAGACGTGTGCATGTAATGCAACAAAATCTTGAGATCTGGGTCTGCTTCCAAGGCCTGTGCCATTTTCTGCAATGCAAGAGAAAACATTCCAGAAATTCAGAGTCCTGCGCATAGATTTGGGATCAAGACGCGCCAGATGCATCAAAATCAGAGTCTGGACAATCGGAAGGCGAGATAGAGCGTCTGCATTGCCAAGCTTTGCCTCAGGTCTGTATTCAGTCTCATACTGATACTGCGAAGGCAACAAAGCCCATTGTTCCCGTTTTTGAGGAGTGCGTGTAGGAACCGACTTTGACGAATGAAACAAGTACTGAAAAGTTTTGTGGTTCGTCCCTACAAAGAACTTGCTATCATAAAAAGAGTGATGGAATTTGGTCACACCACACACAATAGCGAAAGCCTCACTGAAGCAAAAGCAGTGTGTCTGTCTTGTGCACCAATTCTGTACGAAAGCACAGCGCCCATTCCGTAGGAAGAAGCGTCGACTTGCAAAACTACTGCCTTGGCAGGATCAAAATTCATTTAACATCTGTCACAAAGCAAAGTATTTCTGAGTTTCTGAAATGCATCGTGACACTTTTTGGTCCACACGGAAGGCAAATTTTTGAGACGAAAGCGATGCAACGGAGCCGCGATCTGAGAGGCGTTCAGTATGAAAATGTCACACTTTTCAAGACGTCACTTGAGTCCTGCTTCCGATAACACTCGAAACAATGTATGCAAGTTAGCAATGTGTTCCTCTGGTGTAGGACCTGAGACGATAATATCGTCAAGGTAATTTCAACAAAATGGCACTTTTGCAGTCAGCTGTTCCAAGTTACGTTGAAAAATGGCGAGTGCAGAAGCACTGCCGAAGGGCAATCGCAAATACTTGCATTATCCTAAGTGTGTATTTACAACAAATATATTCTGTGATTCATCATCCAATGGAATTTGGAAGTAGGCATCACGCAAGTCTATCTTCGAGATGTAACGTCCTGCACCAAGTCTGTCCAAGAGTTCCTCAAGGCAAGGCAAGGCAATGAATAAGTGTCAACTATTGTCTGTGGGTTGACTGTAGACTTGAAGTCAACACAAGTGCGAAGCGACCAGAAGGCTTAGGCAACAAAACGGGAGAATTTGTCAGCTGACTAGCTTGAATGGGAGCAATTACACCATTATCTTACGATTCTTTGAGTTCACTGGCTACTTTGTCTCCTATAGCAACTGGAACAGGGGGCGGAAAAACTTAGACCCTGCATCGCCTTTCAATCTAGCATGCTCTACAAAGTTATTAGTTTTTCCAAATCCCTCTGAGAATAGTTCAGGAAATTCTTTAAGCAAGCTAGCTACATCGCACTTTCGTTCGAAGGCAGACACGGAAAGTACATTCTCTTGGATGCTAAGTCCAAACAAATCAAAGACATCCAAACAGAATATGTTCCCACTGTCCCTTTAACACAGTAAAATAAACTGTGTTAGAGTACGATTTGTAGGTGACAGGCCAACTACACTGTTCAAGCATTGGAATTTCCTGTCCATTGTATGCAGTGAGGTGCTTGCTAGATTTAGAAAGGCGTGGTGAGCCTAACTGTTCGTACGTGGCACGATTAAGCCAACTTACTGAGGCACCTGTGTTTAACTGAAAGTTCACACGACGGCCAGCAATTAGTAATGAGACAAATAGTTTGCCAGAAATTCGTTGCACAGCACTAGGGACATAAGGAGGCAGAGCCCTAATCTTACTTTTGTCAGAACCTGTTCTAGGTTTTGAAAACACAGCATTCACGGCATGCTGCATGGGTCTGTTTTTTCTTGGCGAGGGCAAAAATGGCGTTTCTTTTCGTTGCAAACGAACTGCTTGGACACGGCCTTTTTTTCCACATGTGTAACACGTTGCGTTACGTGATGGGCAGTCCTGTCTTTTATGACGAGCAAAATATCTAGTCAAGATTTCACTACATTCACAGGCCTGTTTACATGTCTACGTAGCTGTCTCCGCGTGTACGCGCTCGTTATTGTGGCTGCTTGGGGTGGTCGTCAGCAAGGGGCGACTCGATCCGACAAATCGAGGCCTGGTGCAACTTATCGGCCGCTATCGCTACCGAATCACATTGCTCTAAGATTTACAATACTTGGGGAAGTGATGGGTCGGAGTATTTTTTGATCTGTTTCAGTATTCTACTATCTAGGACAATGAATCACTGTAAAAATTTCCAAAATTACATTTAAATTTACACTTCCAAGTCATGCCCGTTAATTCTGTGTATCACTATCGGTAGGTCTATGCCGGCTTTTTCTACAATCGAAGGAACTGATATGCAGCCGCAGCTAATTGAACTTGCTGGTCATACTATTGAGTTAATGCAGCAATTACTTGGTAGACGAGTTCGTCGGGAGACGCGGTTGGGAATAGATCTTTATTAACATGGACACTAGGGCCACCGCAATCGAAAGG
This sequence comes from Schistocerca serialis cubense, assembly GCF_023864345.2. Lineage (NCBI taxonomy): Eukaryota > Metazoa > Arthropoda > Insecta > Orthoptera > Acrididae > Schistocerca > Schistocerca serialis. Next base: position 238,488,172 of record NC_064641.1, on the reverse strand, counting down.
AAATATTGTAACTTTACAGTACTTTGATCACTATGAAACTGACAATGTGCTTCGAACTGAGTCACGTATTCATTCCTCTTCTGTCTCCTTAAATTGCCGGAACAATGGTACAATGGTCGGCGGCACTTGTTGCGCTTGTTAGTTTGTCTGTTGTGGTCGTGCGGCCGACACAGCTTGTGCAGCCACTAGTTACTGTACCGTCCTCAGTAAGGTTGCGATTTGTTGCTTCTGAAACTGAAAAACTTGTGTGACATCCATCACACATCCCGTCTGCTGCTGAGCCACGGGGTTAGTGTGTGGGGAGGGAGGGGGTGGAGAATTCATGGTGTACACAAATACGTTACATCAAAAAGCAAGCAAAGCCTCTGAAAAGAGAAATTTTGATTAGTTATGCGGCTCTCCTGCTGGAATACATGCAGGAACACAACAACAAATTAGCAAATAGAAACACCGAATACGAACACCACTGAAAACTAAAACACAAGAGAAGCAAGCATAATCTTCGCGCATGTTGATTATTTTCAATAATCGCCACTGAATTATTCCCGTTCGCCACTGAAAAGTCTTCTACCGCAAGGAAGCAAGGGCGGCCGGAGTGGCCGAGCAGTTCTAGGTGCTACAGTCAGGAACCGCGCGACCACTACGGTCGCAGGTTCGAATCCTGCCTCGGGCATGTGGTTTAGTTACGTTTCAGTAGTTCTAAGTTCTAGGGGACTGATGACCTCAGAAGTTAAGTCCCATAGTGCTCAGAACCATTTGAACCATATTCTTGTGGCCTCTATAGTGATAGGCGCGCTTGATCCAGCGCCTACTAATCGATCTTCGCTTCATCGTTGTAGACTGGTGGGCCGGCGACAGCTCACTCCAGCACATTGTCAGAGGTGATTTATCTATACTCCACATGGGGACATACTACGGACGCCGCTGTGCCAATATACCTGGAACGTATTGCCCCCATTTTCCTCAGGGAAAAATAACTGTTGGTAATTTCGAACTGAAAATAATAATACTTTTAAGGCACAGGAAATATTAGAACGCTGACAGAAAATTGTGCGCTATTTCCAATACATTGGATGTAACATTATATTATCGGACCACGTATTTCGGATTACAATTTGGCGCGAGAGTATAATTTACATGTACTGTTACACTACGTCCTTCGACACATCTGAGCCGTGCACGCTCTCACATCGGTGTCTAAGCGTCTGGAACCTCTTTGGGTTTCGTTACTTAGCTACGGTTTCTTTGTCGTCTCATGAGGTACCGCCTTTGCGGCGTTTCTAGAGGCATTCGAGAGTGCGCGCAGCTCACTTTAGCGTCCGCCTGCTGGGGGCTGAGTAACTCGGACGGAGCAGTTCTGGATCGCCTGGTGTTACTAGCCGTGGACGTCCGCTCGCCGAATTTGCTTGGGGCGTGTTTACTTTGGAGAGTCGTCTCTTCCCTCAGTCTGTTTGGAGCCGTACTCTGGAATTTGACTAGCCCCGCTTCCTCCCGCTTTGGGTGGTGGACGTGGCCACACACGAAATCCTTGATTCACCTGGGTACGATGGAGAAACAACGGTGAGCTCCATGCAGTCAAATGTCCGCCGTGCTTCGTGCTGACTCCTGAGCTTTGCTACTGAATTTAGTTTGATGTTCTTCCCGTATGTTGATTTAGCTTGCACTGCTAGTCCTTGTTTGGCAGAAGTCCTTTACGTTGACTAGCAACCCAGTAACATGGACGTGCCTGATCTGAGCATCTACTTTAGTGTAAAAGAGCTTACTTTTTATAATATATATGTATATACACCACATGTAAATAGGTAAATTATTAACATTTCAGCGTTACTGTAAAAGGTGCGTAGGAGTAACAGACATTGTTATGTATACAGGGTGTTACAAAAAGGTACGGCCAAACTTTCAGGAAACATTCCTCACACACAAATAAAGAAAAGATATTATGTGGACATGTGTCCGGAAACGCTTAATTTCCATGTTAGAGCTCATTTTAGTTTCGTCAGTATGTACTGTATTTCCTCGATTCACCGCCAGTTGGCCCAATTAAAGGAAGGTAATGTTGACTTCGGCGCCTGTGTTGACATGCGGCTCATTGCTCTACAGTGCTAGCATCAAGAACATCAGTACGTAGCATCAACAGGTTAATGTTCATCACGAACGTGGTTTTGCAGTCAGTGCAATGTTTACAAATGCGGAGATGGCAGATGCCCATTTGATGTATGGATTAGCACGCGGCAATAGCCGTGGCGCGGTACGTTTGTATCGAGACAGATTTCCAGAACCAAGGTGTCCCGACAGGAAGACGTTCGAAGCAATTGATCGGCGTCTTAGGGAGCACGGAACATTCCAGCCTATGACTCGCGACTGGCGAAGACCTAGAACAACGAGGACACCTGCAATGGACGAGGCAATTCTTCGTGCAGTTGACGATAACTCTAATGTCAGCGTCAGAGAAGTTGCTGCTGTACAAGGTAACGTTGACCACGTCACTGTAGGGAGAGTGCTACGGGAGAACCAGTTGTTTCCGTACCATGTACAGCATGTGCAGGCATTATCAGCAGCTGATTGGCCTCCACGGGTACACTTCTGCGAATGGTTCATCCAACAATGTGTCGATCCTCATTGCAGTGTAAATGTTCTCTTTACGGATGAGGCTTCATTCCAACGTGATCAAATTGTAAAATTTCACAATCAACATGTGTGGGCTGACGAGAATCCGCACGCAATTGTGCAATCACGTCATCAACACAGACTTTCTGTGAACGTTTGGGCAGGCATTGTTGGTGATGTCTTGATTGGGCCCCATGCTCTTTCACCTACGCTCTATGGAGCACGTTATCACGATTTCATGCGGAATACTCTACCCGTGCTGCTAGAAAATGTGCCTTTACAAGTACGACACAACATGTGGTTCATGCACGAGGGAACTCCTGCACATTTCAGTCGAAGTGTTCGTACGCTTCTCAACAACAGATTCGGTGACCGATGGATTGGGAGAGGCGGACCAATTCCATGTCCTCCACGCTCTCCTGACCTCAACCCTCTTGACTTTCATTTATGGGGGCATTTGAAAGCTCATGTCTACGCAACCCCGGTACCAAATGTAGAGACTCTTCGTGCTCGTTTTGTCGACGGCTGTGATACAATACGCCATTCTTCAGGGCTGCATCAGCGCATCAGGGATTCCATGCGACGGAGGGTGGATGCGTGTATCCTCGCTAACGGAGGACATTTTGAACATTTACTGTAACAAAGTGTTCGAAGTCACGCTTGTACGTTCTGTTGTTGTGTGTTTCCATTCCATGAATAATGTGATTTGAAGAGAAGTAATAAAATGAGCTCTAACATGGAAACTATATATATATATCTGTGTGTGTGTGTGTGTGTGTGCAAAAAAAGACGCGTGCGTTTTCTAGCTTTAAGGTTACTTAAAATTTTCTATTGCCTGTTAGCCCCGATGTTTGCCTGCACTGCCGATGCATGCACTTTCCCGATTGCAGTTTTTCTTAGTATGTTTCACTGACAGTTAAGGGGAACCAGAATGATGAAAATGACAAAATTTACTTTTTTGGTTTTTTCATTATAAAATTATTTGGAGTTTTCTGAATAAAACAAATGAAGTTCACCCTTCTAAGTGAATACTAAGTGTGTTTTTTATCGCTGCAAAGTTGACGCGCCGCGTAAACGGTTGTAGCGACTTGGTGTGTCACCTCTGACGGCGGCGCTCGCTGGCTGCAAGTAGGGTATCTTTGCGGAATTAGACAGTGTTTTGTGGCTTTATCTCTGTGGCAAGTGACTGTTCATATCGGTAAAGATAAACACTATACCGAGTGTGTTGAGTTGTGGAGTTTGCTTTGTGTTGTTTAGCTGTTCAGTTTTGCGTATTTGACGAATTTTGCTCGTACCTGTTTTACGTATTTGGTTTGTGGATATTAATATGCCCCGTTTCAGCAATCGCGTGTTTAAGAAAAGGCACAATGAGTGGAAGAAGAAATCTTATGTTGTTTCGAAGGGAGGTGCTGCTCAGACTGCTTCACTGGCTACTCCAAATGAATGTGATAGAACTTCTTCCAGCAAGAAACTTTGTGACAGCAAAGAAAAATTTGAAAACTGTGAAAGTGACAGTAATGATGTGAATGAAATAATTAACATTTCATCTCCTCTCTAATATTTTGAAACATAACGTATTACACCAAGTTTGCAAAGAAAGAGGAGAGGAATTCAAAATAACTTCACACATTGGTTTGGCATGTAAAATGTTATTTAAGTGTAACAAATGTGCTGCATAAGTTTCGTTTTATAGATCTAACAGTATTCCTCATAGCGGTAATAGTGGAAAGAAGGTTGCGTTGCATTGGCAAGGGCAGTGCTGCAGGACAATGTTATGTGGAACTATGAACTTGCCAAAACCACCAACCAAGTTTGGATTTTATAATGAATTGGTGAGATCTTGTGTCGAAGATATTGCTCAAGCAACAATGAAGAAAGCAGTTGAAGAAGCTGTGACAGATAATGGAAATTGTAGACATTTAACTGTTGCTTTAGATGGATCATGGTAACGTAGAGGTCATAAATCTCTGAATGGAGTTGTGACAGCTACCAGTGGAGACAGCTGCGAAGTAATTGATGTTGCTATTCTCTCAAAACATCGTAGATGTAAGGGCAATATCAAGGACGAACATAGTGAAATTTGTTAAGCAAATTTTCACGGCACGAGTGGAGCCATTGATGTAGAGCGAGTGAAAGCAATTTTTTCCAGATCCCAGGAGTGGTATAATGTACGATACACTAACTATCTAGGATATGGTGATTCTAAGGGATATAAAGCTGTAGAGAAACTCAAACCTTATGGCAATTAAATTCACATTAAAAAAAACAGGAGTGCATTGGACATGCGCAGAAGCGCATGGGGGCTCGCTTGCGCAAGCTAGACATTAAGATCCCAGAAGCTTAGTGATGGTAAGACCGTTGGAGGAAGAGTTAGACAGATGAAGCAGTTTATAGATTGCAGAGGTATTATGGGTGTGGAATTAGGCAAAATACAAGAAGCATTAAGCATATGAGGAGAGCAGTATGGGCATTATTTTTATACTGCATTAACAAATGAGCACCCACAACACGCACTGTGCCCCCCAAATGTGATGACTCATGGTATAAGTACCAATCAGGAAAGGAATATGCCCATAAAAACAGTTTCCCAAATGCTGTAATTGGTGTAATTAAACCCATATTCAGAGATTTATCCCAGCCAAGTTCAGTGGAAAAGTGTTTATATGGGAGAACACAAAATCCAAATATAAGTGTAAATAATTTAATTTGGATTAGGATTCCCAAAAGAGTGTTTGTACAGATAAAAACATTGCATTTTGGAGTGTATGATGCAATGACAACATACGATGAAGGAAACAGTATCAAATGTGATATGCTGAAACGTTTAGGTTTCCAACCAGGACACAACACCATTTCCACAACGCGCCTAATTGATGAAGAAAGACTCAATGGTGCAGGAAGAAGAGACAAAAGCCTACAACATGCAGCAAAAGGGACGAAAAGACCAATGAAAAGGAAACTAACACTGGGAAAAGGAGAGGATCCTGATAATCCATCATATGAGGCAGGAATGTGTTAAAAAACTTTGGAAGCCATTTCCAGTAACTTTAAAATTTTCATGTTTGAGGAATATTTTCTCAACAACTGCTAACAGTATATCAATGAAATTATCAGAGTATTGTTTACTTCTTTTCCTTCATTTTTATAAGAAATCGTAAAAAAAATTGGATAATTCAAGAGTTATAGAAAGAAAGTGCAAAATTTAAGAGAAAAAAAATCAGCATCTGTTTAAAAAAATGTAAAACAAAAACCAATAAATATTTCTCAACATGGCATTATAACTTTCTACAGAAATGTTCACTCAACATGTAGTCCAAATTTCAGAGCAATATGTTTAATGGTTTTAGAAAAAATGTTCCTTCTCTGTGTTAAAATTAGCATGGAGGAGATGGATCGTTGTGGCTCCCCTTAAGATTAAAGAGGGCAATGTCTGTGCTGTATTTTATGTCGTTATTCTGCTTTGTTAACCAAAGGTACTTGTGAGTCAAAAGGACTCAGTTGCCTGCCATCATTTCCTGGGTCATGTTTGCGGCCCTTGTGATGTTGACATTGATGTGACGTAAATTACATTTATTTGTCTGTCTGCATGTTTTAGAATCCGTTCTGAGTCGAGCAACTTGCCGGGACATCGGCCGAAATTGAACTGGTTTTCAAATCCTTCAGGTTTTCATATCCTTCAGCCCCATTACTTTCCTTGAATTTTGTTGCTACTATGTCGGTAACTAACTGGTAACGCCTAATATTTGTCAACGGTCCTTGTAGTTTCAGAAGTCACACCACACATTCTTTCATATTGTAAAACCGTCGCTTAATTCAGTAAGTGCCCCTGGGGCGATTTACTAATGCGAGCTAAAAAAGGTTAAAGAGCTTGTTTAGGTCGATTTAAAGCAGGCATCCCGTTCTAGGATACTTTTTTTTTACGAACTTATTTGGTGCATTCCCCTGATATTAACGATCTTTAACTTGACCTCTGTGGCGAATAAGTATTGATCTTTCTTGTAATTTACCGTTTGACCACTGTAGTAAATAAACAAATATGCTTAACAATTATTTTCTTTATGCTCGGTACCTTACTATTCCTCCATCCTAGGTACCTGCCATTACAACATTATTACGAACTTAGACAGGAGATTGCCTACAGTAATTATTAGGTCTACATTATTAGCAAATCTCGCTAATTATTTATGTTATACATGGACAGTTCAATGAAATACCGCGACAACCAGAATACTCTCAAAGCAGACAGCAATTCTTTTGGCTTAAAGTTAGAGATTATCTAGCTCACTTATAGCTCTTGTTATGTCATTGTCACTAATTTAGAGTTCAGGCACTGCGTCCCTTTGGCAGACTGAACGTCATCTATACTTCAAGGCATTTCTCAAGAGTTTTCACGCTTGCTTTAGTATTTGACGCTTTCGGCTGCCCTAGTGCTCTCATTCACTCCCACTGGACGTCGCTGGGTCAGGTTTCCAAATTTCGCAAGTAATCACAACACAGATACAAGGCTTTGCCAGCCACTACGTTGTGACGTGGCGCTGTGTGTCACAGACCCACGCAGAGTCTCGCGAATATTTATTGAATCGAGAAATATACGTTTAATAAGTTTATAATACGAACCATTTTACTTTCAACGTATTTTCCAACATTTTATAATGATTTTCGAAACAGTCTGCACAAGGCACCGACTGTAATCGTTTGTTCCGCTTGGCAGGGATTCGTACGACAGTAAAAATCTGAAACAGTGGTTTCTTTACTTTTCCCACTTTTGGAAACAAGAAGATCAGTTTCTGGTCACTTGGTTAGCTCCAGTGAATGTATAGCCTAAGTACGTGTAGTCCAAATACTTTAATTTTGTATTATAGATACACATTATTCGTCAACCATGAATTTCCTACCTAAGACCTTGCAGTATCACTGCACTTTCAAACACGCGCGCCGCCGGTCACTCCCCAGAACCAGATGGTTCCTACAGCCGCCATCGCGGCAAGGGGGGCGGTGCCATAAACGATTACAACGCTGCCAATGAGATGCAAGCGTCCCCTCTCCGGAGCTTCAGCGGCTGGTGTACTTAAATTCTAACATTTTTTCAGTAACCTTATTCTGTGTGTTAACCAGTTGAATAACATTCACAGACTTTCGTAGCGGACAGGGATCGAAATCTCCTGTAGCTAAATCCTTTGAACATATACATATTTCCGTACTCAGATCTACTGTTAGCAACTGACGCTGCAACTTCAGCAGCATAGCTGCGCGTTGTTTTTGATGCTTGATATTAAATGTAAAATTAATTAATATATGAATTCTCTGTTCATGAACGGCGTCTGTTCCTCGCTCCTGCATCCACTAAAGAACCATACAGCGTGCAAAGGAAGACACAACGAAGTTAATGAGAGTCTACTGCGACGAGTAGTTTTAGTGTGTAATATTGATTATGTTGCTCAAGTAATGGTTCAAAAATCAGAGTACATAAGAGCTGTTAGTGCTCAAATTAATGACATAGGTGTAAGCTACCTTCTCGTTCATACGAAAGTAAAAGACTGCTTTAAAATGTCGACACATATTACTGAAGAGTGGCTCTCCAGTTCATCATTGCTCTGGGCTCTGCATGATGTTAAGTTTGTGGTGGTGTTTACGATGCAGCCGTCTTTTTGCTCATTTCCAGTTACGATACCACAACGTTGAGTGCAGCTAGGCACTGTCGCCAAATTTCAGGTCGCCGACAGCGTACCATCTACGTGGTCCATGTGAGTCGGCATGGCCGGAGTGGCCGTACGATTCTAGGCGCTACAGTCTGGAACCGAGCGACCGCTACGTTCGCAGGTTCGAATCCTGCCTCGGGCATGGATGTGTGTGATGCCCTTAGGTTAGTTAGGTTTAATTAGTTCTAAGTTATAGGCGACTGATGACCTCAGCAGTTAAGTCGCATAGTGCTCAGAGCCATTTGAACCATTTTGAGTCGGAATCCCATAGGCGCAGTCTTGCTTGACACTTTACGCAGAGGACGCTGGTCGGTGACCACAATCAATTTGCCTGTTCCGTCGCTCCCTGTATCCCTCACTCGGAGCGTCAAGATAACCTGCTCGTATAGTGAACAGTTAATTTTCTTTGGATAAAGGGCTACAATACGTAAACACCATGAGGGTGCTGTAAGATGCTAAGTTCTATTTTAATTGTGTTAAAACGTGTTATCTGTTGTAGAAAGCCGGCCGAAGTGGCCGTGCGGTTAAAGGCGCTGCAGTCTGGAACCGCAAGACCGCTACGGTCGCAGGTTCGAATCCTGCCTCGGGCATGGATGTTTGTGATGTCCTTAGGTTAGTTAGGTTTAAGTAGTTCTAAGTTCTAGGGGACTAATGACCTCAGCAGTTGAGTCCCATAGTGCTCAGAGCCATTTGAACCATTTTTTTTTTGTTATAGAAAAATGTACTCTGATACGATATAACGAATAGAAAAGGATTATATGATATACACAGGATGTTTAGAAGTCTTTGCATCAAGTGTCTATGAGTGTTGGACCATGTCGGCAACAACTTCTGTTCAGGACACAATGTTTGCTCACCCTTCGCGGTAACGCTAGGTGTCGTTCTGCACTGGTTTTCCCCTATAACAGTTGACAGGCCGCAGGTACAATGTGGCGAGCGTCGAGTTCCACTCATAAGGTTCAAATGGCTCTGAACACTATGGGACTTAACACCTGAGATCATCAGTCCCCTAGTACTTAGAACTACTTAAACCTAACTAACCTTAGGACATCACACACATCCATGCCCGAGACAGGATTCGAACCTGCGACCGTACTAGTCTCGGGGTTCCAGACTGAAGCGCCTAGAACCGCTCGGCCACAGCGGCCGGAAATCCACTCATATGCTTCGATGAAAAAGGGCTAAGCCCAGCAAAATTAAAGTGGCTGATTCGCTTATAATATATCTTCTTACGCTTATAGACACTCGATCTTAAGGTTTTCTTGTCGAAAATAACTCCAACAATCTACTGAGTATGTAGCACACCTTCTAGTTCGGTGAAATCTCGTTGTCTCACGGACGGCGAATACAAGGTGTCCGTCATTAAAGTTCCAGTTTCAAAACGCTGTAGAAAGAGAACTACTGCTCAGAAAGACGCGAAATTTGAACAGCATATTGTTCAAGTAACAAAAATTTGACCAATAGATGGCGTTGTAAGCGTCAAGATATGCACACGAACAGACGCGCGGAATACAGCTATTCCTCACTTTGTGTCCGAGACGGCTAACATTGACTGTCTGCATGCAGGATCGCGCCCTGCTGGTAAAGCTTCTTCACAAGAACAGTGACTGCGCGTCAGTTGCCCTGCAGAAGTTCCGGACACTTCAAGGTATGAAAAAAAGGATTCTTCCTACGTCTGCTAAAATTCTGGAGAAAATGATCACAAAATTCAAAAGTACAGGTTCTCCTGAAGTGCAGTGTGGCAGAGGGAGGAAAGCAGTTGATCCGACGTCTGTCGAAGATGTAACCATAACATTGCAGAAGTGGTGAACCAATGGTGTGCAAACATGCACAGCACAGGAACTGCCGAAAGATAGACATGCCTGCGAGCACGGTGGATAACATACTATGAAACAGCTAGTATTGTTGTCCACTCAAGGTCACCCATGTTCAGTAGCCGTTTCCTGCTGACCTGCCAAGAAGACAAAAGCTCGTTCTGGAATTTCTTGTTAACGTGGAAGTGGAGAATGAACGGCGATGGAACATTCTGTGGACAGACAAAGCCCATTTCCAAGGACATGTCAATACTCAGAATTGCAGAATATGGGATATGGAAAATCCAAACGCACGTCAAACGGTAACACTTCATTCCTGAAAGGGCCGTATTTTTTCGAGGAGATGAGTTCTGCGGCTCCTATTACTTGTACCATCACCGGCAAATGCTATGAGAGTCTTTCGCGCACAAAAGTCATTCCAACCCTTAAGAAGCGTGGATGTCTGAGTAGGGTCATTTTTATGCACAGCCAGTGAAGCGCTGCTGCAGATGTATTTCGGAAATGCTAGGATTATTAGCCGTGATTTCCCTACAGCCTTCCCGTCCAGATCACCTGATCTTGAACCGATCGACTCCTGTCTGTGGAGTTATCTGAAAGATGTTGTGTTCAGTGCTCCAGTGCAGCCGAATTGAAGACAGGGTTGCGCAGCGCACTCTGATCGTGAGCCTCGAGACACTCCGACCTGCTGTGGAACATGCTGTTCTTCGACTTCGGGACAGCACAATGAAGATGTCTTGAGGCAGTCTAACGACAGTTACAAACCGATGCCATTTTGCTTTTTATGTGGTTTTTGTTCCCAGGACAGTTAAAAACCGATTTTTCCCATCCGAGGTGGTACGAGCTTGTCGTGGTGGATGGGACTACGTAACTAACCGTGCCACAACTGTTGACTGCCGAACTTGTGCAGTCATGCATATTAAGCATTACTATTGATGTGATGCGCACTTCAAACCATAGTCGTGGTATTGCGATTCATCTGTAATTGTAGCCGACACCATTTAATTTAAGAAGCTTACAGCGCCAACTATTGGTATTTTTTTCCAAGACGTTTCCCCCTGCGTCAGTAACATACGAGGTCAAATTTGACCTAACTGTGAGCAGTGGTTCTCTTTCTACAACTTTTTGAAACTGGAAGTGTAACCATGGACTTCCTGAAACCCTAACGTCACCCGGACAATGCTGGACGTACCCTCATATGGTGAGAGGTGGGAACACGTAACGTGCCCAGGAACATTGTCGAACACGATCGTTTTGATTTTCCAGATGTTACGGTGTGGAGATGCGTAATGTTGCATGGGGGTACTGACCTCCAAACCTTTGCACATGCTACACGCATCAGTGAGTGTTATCATGGTACTGCACTCTTTCCCTATGTGTGTCTTTTTCAAGGGCGCATTCGGCCCTGACTTAGTTTTTATTGATGACAATGCGCGATTGCATAGAACAGCGCAGGTGGAGGAGCTCTGGGAACGAGAGGATATTCGCCGGTTAGAGACTCCGTTCGTTTCCCCTACTTAAAACCCATCGATAGACGTGTGGGTTGTGTTCCAGAGACGTATTGTGCCGCGTCCACACGCACCAACGACCATGCAGCAATTGTCAATCGTGCTGGTGTAGAAATGGAACGCCCCGCCACGAGAACTCTTCACCCATCTTGTGGCCTGCACGGAAGCTTGTTCCAGAGCACGCATTTCCGTCGGGGTTGATCACACACCTTATTAACAACCATGTCCCGCCTTTTGTATTATTCAAGGGACTATCATACAAAGCGGTGACTTCAGTGTAATTTCTGTCTTTGAATAAACGTGTCGTTTCTGTTCGTGTGATTGGGTATTTTTTTCAGTTACCACCTGCACCATACTGCAACTGTTGTAACGTGTATTGTCAAAGTTTCATCGAGGTCTGGAACTTGATAATTGCACGTTACCCGAAAGTTGCTTTCGTCTTAAGTGTTGCGCACCAGTTTTGAGGCTGTAGGGAGCTGGTTAGGGAGCGGTAAGGTGCTGAGTTAACAAAATTCTAGACACTTAAACAGTAGTTTATTACCAAAAACCAACTAAACATTCTACAATGAGTAAAACACACAATAAAATAGTGGGAAGTTAAACCCAACGCTCGCCGTATTAGTAAACACAATCCTTAAAATGCATGAGGGAAAGATGATATTGATAATGATAGAGAGAGAGGAACATCGCTGCACTTTGGCGGACTCAAATTAAACCAGCTACCTTTTCTTACAAAAATAATGTAAAGTATTCAAGAGTCAGACAAATAATTACACTTTGCTACTGCACAAGTGGCTTTAGGCCCAATGATAAATGCCTACCACAGCGAAGCCCTCTCAGGTAATCAAAATTTACGTATGAATCTCATTAAGAAACAAAGTGCGTCGCCCCAAAAACCAGCTTATGGCAACACTGATCAGTATTAAGTAAACAAAATTCACTATTGAAAAATTTTATAACATTTAACGCAGATAGGGGATAACAGAATCAACGGCTGGCGGCCAATCAAACAAGTTTCATACTGGTGAAGGCGCTTTAGGAGTTACACCAATTTTGGTTAAGAATACAACACGCCCATTAGTAATTACTTTAAGGGACATACACGGGCAGGCAGGCTATCAGGCTTATAAACACAGTGAGCCCTAAGGCGCAATGTCTGTTCAAAAACACCAGAACATAAAAAGCGTGCCGCAAATAGGCGAACCACACTTATATTAAAAGCCGATTCTAGACGGTGTTGTTTGGATTTACTTATGCGGGATGTAAAAGGAATCAGTAGTAGTAAATCACAAGTAAAACTAATTATAAATATAAAGATCCCTGGACAGTATCATATACGACTGTCGTTCCGAAAGTAATGCCTTCTATTTTCTTATGGTGACTGGACGTCCGCGCCAAATGTCATTGGTGTAGTGCTAATATTTGCACCTTCCTCTTTCATTTTCAGGTGGTTCCGTTGTTCTGTGGTTGTTGGCTCCAGCAGAGGAGTGTTCAAAAATGGAATCTGATAGGACGCCCGTCTAAAACAATGATGTGTAGTTGAATTCCTCACTGCTGAAGGAACTGCGCTGATTGAAATCCGTCGACGCTTACTAAAGGTGTTTGGAGACGATACTACAGACGTGAGCAACGTGAGACGATGGGTAAGGCATTTTCAAGGTGTTGAAAAGGGAATGCATGATGAGCCACGGCCCCGTGTATCATGCACAATTGTCATCCCTCGCAGTGAAGAGCGTCTTGGTCAACTCAATCGTGCTAATTGGCGGATAAGGACCAGAAAATTGTGTGCTAAGCTGAATGTCAGCTGTAATGCGTTGGAAAAAATGTTGGAACATCTTGGGTATCGCGAAGTATGTACAAGACGGGTCCCACAGATGATTACATCTTCCTGTGTACGACCTGCTGAAAGTAAACCCACTATCCTGACTCCACAAAGTGTTCTACTCCTCTACGTGGCACGTTACTGCAGTGCTCAACACAAACTCGATGGAGCTGTTGTTGACACTGGACTGCTTGCAGTATACCACTGCGGTAGTAGTATATTTATATGACAGGGGAAGGGCCACAAAGTATGCCGTAGTAAATACCGTCCACTGTATAACTGGACAATGCATGAAGTGCCTGACTCACTGAGACCTCTAGAATCGTAAAACAAATTTTACGGTTGTATTCCAATCTTTTATTGAGCATGTGCATGGTCGCGGAACGAGACTGTACATATATTTACATTACAGAATGATGATTAGAAAATTCATGAACAAACAATTAATAAACCACGAAAAAACTTTCTATGAGTACACGAATAAACAATACATTACAGAGTAAGGTCCACAGTTAGTGCGAGGACGTCCTGTGCACAACACAGGGAAAGTTCCACAAGGAGTGTTCCCCAAGGAGGCCTTTCAACTTGGATTTCAGTACCTGACCTTCATCACTCACTTTGTTCACTTCTGCTGGAAGCGTACTGGAAGCGGAATCTGTTGAATAGTGCTCTCCTATCCATATAATGGTAAAGGTTGTGTCATCCAGGTACACTTAGTTTTTCCGTCCATTGTTCACTGAATGAATTTTGTTGTTTCTTCTGATTGAACCAGTGTTGTTAACAACAAGTTCAACGATGTACTATATGAACGGTGATTGTGGAGTTAAGTACGCACGTGAGAACCTGAACAACTGCTTACACTAAGTTAGCGAACTGAAAGCACCGATTAGTCTGGTTAACCTTTCCTGGTATAAGAATATTCTTGGTGACAGAACGGAATTAACGCAAAGTGATGCACTGTACTAAGCAAAATAAATTTGTTTCCGAGACATTGGAGATTTATAGAAAGCAAAGTTCAGTTTTTGTACGCTAAATAGAACATTATACTTCCAAGAAAGTCTTCCATCTACCCTCATTCCTAATAATTTTAGCCGGCCGGAGTGGGCGAGCGGTTCTAGGCGCTACAGTCTGGAACCGCGCGACCGCTACGGTCGCAGGTACGAATCCTGCCTCGGGCATGGATGTGTGTGGTGTCCTTAGATTAGTTAGGTTTAAGTAGTTCTAAGTTCTAGGGGACTGATGACCACAGCAGTTAAGTTCCATAGTGCTCAGAGCCATTTGAACCAGTTGAACCTAATAATTTTAAATGGTCTACTTCGCAGTGTATGACCGCCTTAGGACATTAGTGTCAGCTTTCTTGACCTAAAACAAGGAGATGCTCTGCGACTATGTTGACACTACTGATAATACACTTGTCTTGGTCGTCAACATCTTTTCTTTATTTTTAACTTCTCATGTTATGACTAGGTAACCCGACATGCGTCATGAGACGTTAAAAAGACAGAAAAAATTTGGTGACCCATACAAGTGTACAATCATTAGTGGGGTAAACCGAAACGCTTAGTGAGAACTTAAAGAAAGTTTTGGGGACCAAGACAAGTGCATAATCGTTGGAAGGATACCTGGAGGCGAGATGAAACTAACCTCTGATTTGAAAGAAAACTGTATCTCAGTGTTTTGAAGATACACAGCACTCTCTCATTCTGCGCAAGGATATCTGTTGCAGAAGAATCTCTTTGGTCCTGTTTGTATGGAAATCCGTGGGATGATCCCCATATGTAATTTACAATATACTGAACAATCCCACCCTCCCCCCCCCCCCCCCAGTAAAACGCGATTTAATGTGGGATATTCTATGAGATCCTGTAATTAAGAAATGATAACGGTATTTAGTAACGCAGTGAGATTTACTGATTTCAAGATCAACTAAATCCTGTCTTTAAATATTACGACGATACATGGATATTCAAATACGTGACAAGTAGAACACATTTCCATGAATAATTATTTAGCAAAGCTGAAGTGGGAGCCTATCATATGACTTAAGTTACCTTTCATCTGATGTGAGTAGGCTGATTATCCTAACAGATTGCTAATTTGCTAATCTGTCGAACAGTGATCGAATATAAGAACCATTTTAGAATCCCACATGCCGATTAGATCCACTGTGGTCACAATGTGGGAGGGAGCGGTGCTGGACGCACCTATATTAACTGACTGAGTCCCTACTTTGCCAGAGCAGTCAAATAGTTTACCAAATGCCGTTCCAGAGAAAATTCAGTTCTCTGTTCAAAACTCCAAGATATGAAGATGCGCCAATTCCAGTAGGCTGAGTGGCAGTCAGTAGTGGCTGGTCGAGGATCTTAGCGCTAATCACCTCTATATGAACTGTTACACAACCATCCGTCCAGAACACCATGAAAGATCATACCCCCATTGAGAGACTTTCTGTCCAAACGCTAGCGGCGCTTTATTGTGTCAGTAAGCGTCAGTAAGCCACTCAGCTGGCTCTTTTAAAGCATGCGTGGTAAGAGTAACTAATATGGAAATGGAGCGATTTATCTAATGTTCAAAAGGACATGCTCATTAGCTTTCAGGCCAAGGGTGGGAGTATTTCCGAAATGGCTAACTCTGTAAACTGTGTGTCTGCCACTGTGGTTAAAGCATACCACGCATGGCAAAATGGCACTATCCAAAACTGGGCTGAGGCAACTGTGTTGCTCCACGAGTCATAGATGACAGTGGTGAAGGATGGCTACAGAGTTGTGGACGGACGAATAGAAGTGCAGTTGTTGAGAGACTGACCGCCCAGATGAACCACGGAGATACCAACAGCGTCTCCCCAACGACCGTTCAGCGAACACTGCGACGGAGGGCCTTCCACAGCACGCAGATGGTTCATGCACAGTGTTGACTGCCGTTCATCAGTGACGGAGGCTGGAATTTGCACGCCTATACCGCAGCTAGATGTCCACTGACTGTTGACAAGTGGTATTTTCAGATCAATTACGTTTTATGCTCCATCAGAGGGATGGCCATTGGATCGTTGAAATGGTCCAGGCCGGAGGAGGGTGTGTTGTTGACTGGGGTATATTTTCGTGGCCATTCAGTGTGTGATCTCGTCAAAGTGCCAGGCACACAATGGATCAACGCAAGTATGCGTCTATCCTTTAGGGCCATACAGAATGCCTCTACTAGTGGAACATTGCAACGTGTCACACAGCTTGCAGAGTACGTGTATGGTTCAAAGAACACCAGGACGAATTTAACATAGTGTCCTGACCACCAAACTGTCCGATTTACACCCAATCAAGAATCTATAGGACCGCCACGATCAGGCTGTTGCACTGACGCTCTAGCGCAGCTGGCCAAGGAACTGGAGTCATTGTGGCTCCACATCCACGCCAGTCCTTTCCCTAATCTCTTTGACTGTCTTCATGCACGTCTCGCAGTGGTCAGCACTGCAAAGGGTGGTTTCTCAGGCGTTTCACTGCTGATCACATTATTGTTACTGGACAGTACATTTGAGTCACATGTCATATTTAGTGGCATATCCAAAACCTTCAGCTCTGTGATAGGGAAATGATGGCAGGTCACAGTTGAACGCAATTTACTCTGAAATTAATACACATAGAATAAACTATCTTAAACTATGAACCAAGGACCTTGCTGTTGGTGGGAAGGCTTGCGTGCCTCAACAACACAGATAGCCGTACCGTAGGTGCAACCACAACCCAGGCGTATCTGTTGAGAGGCCAGACAAACGTGTGGTTCCTGAAGAGGGGCAGCAGCATTTTCAGCAGTTGCAGGGGCAACAGCCTGGATGATTGACTGATCTGGCCCTGTAACACTAACCAAAACGGCCTTGCTGTTGTGGTACTGCGAACGGCTGAAAGCAAGGGGAAACTACAGCCGTAATTTTTCCCGAGGGCATGCAGCTTTACTGTAACATTAAATGATGATGGCGTCCTCTTGGGTAAAATATTCCGGAGGTAAAATAGTCCCCCATTCGGATCTCCGTGCGGGGACCACTCAAGAGGACGTCGTTATCAGGAGAAAGAAAACTGGCATTCTACGGATCTGAGCGTGGAATGTCAGATCACTTAATCGGGCAGGTAGGTTAGAAAATTTAGAAAGGGAAATGGATAGGTTAAAGTTCGATATAGTGGGAATTAGTGAAGTTCTGTGGTAAGAGGAACAAGACTTTGTGTCAGGTGAATACAGGGTTATAAATACAAAATCAAATAGGGGTAATGCAGGTGAATGTTTGATAATCAATAAAAAATAGGAGTGCGGGTAATCTACTACAAACAGCATAGTGAACGCATTATTGTGCCCAAGATAGACACGAAGCCCACGTCTACTACAGTAGTACAAGTTTATATGCCAACTAGCTCTGCAGACGATGAAGAAATTGATGAAATGTATGGTGAGATAAAAGAAATTATTCAGATAGTGAAGGAAGACGATAATATAATAGTTATGGGTAACTGGCATTCGACAGTAGGAAATGGAAGAGAAGTAAACGTAGTAGGTGAATATGGATTGGGGCTAAGAAATGAAAGAGGAAGCTACCTGGTAGAATTCCGTATCGAGCATAACTTAATCATGAAAGAAGTTGTATACATGGAAGAACCCTGGAGATAGTAGAAGGTTTCAGATAGATAATATAATGGTAAGCCAGAGATTTAGGAACCAGGTTTTGAATTGTAAGACATTTCCAGGGGCTGATGTTGACTCAGACCACAATCTATTGGTTACGAACTGTAGATTAAAACTGTAAAAACTGCAAAAAGGTGGGAATTTAACGAGATGGGACCTTGATAAACTGAAAGAACCAGAGGTTGTACAGAGTTTCAGGGAGAGCATAAGGGACCAATTGACAGGAATGGGGGAAAAATACAGTAGAAGAAGAATGGGTAGCTTTGAGGAATGAAATAGTGAAGGCAGCACAGGATCAAGAAGGTAAAAAGACGAGGGCTAGTAGAAATCCTTGGGTAACAGAAATGATACTGAATTTAATTGATGAAAGGAGAAAATACAAAAATGCAATATGTGAAGCAGCCAAAAGGAATATAAACGTCTCAAAAATGAGATCGACAGGAAGTGCAAAATGGCTAAGGAGGGATTATTAGAGGACAAATGTAAGGATGTAGAGGATTACCTCACTAGAGGTAAGATAGATACTGCCTACAGGAAAATTAAAGAGACCTTTGGAGAAAAGAGAACCACTTGCATGAATATAAAGAGCTCAGATGGAAACCCAGTTCTAAGCAAAGAAGGGAAAGCAGAAAGGTGGAAGGAGTATATAGATGGTCTATACAGGGGCGATGTTCTTCAGGACAATATTATGGAAATGGAAGAGGATGTAGATGAAGATGAAATGGGAGATATGATACTGCGTGAAGAGTTTGACAGAGCACTGAAAGACCTGAGTCGAAACAAGGCCCCGGGAGTAGACAACTTTCCATTAGAACTACTGACAGCCTTGGGAGAGCCAGTCCTGACAAAACTCTACCATTTGGTGAGCAAGATGTATGAGACAGGTGAAGCCGGCCGGAGTGGCAGAGCGGTTCTAGGCGCTGCAGTATGGAACCGCGCGAACGCTACGGTCGCAGGTTCGAATCCTGCCTCGGCCATGGATGTGTGTGATGTCCTTAGGTTAGTTAGATTTAATTAGTTCTAAGTTCTAGGCGACTGATGACCTCAGAAATTAAGTCGCATAGTGCCGAGAGCCATTTGAAACATTTGAACCAGCCAGGCGAAATTCCCTCACACTTCAAGCAGAATATAATAACTCCAATCCCATAGAAAGCAGGTGTTAACGGATGTGAAAATTACCGAACTATCAGTTTAATAAGTCACAGCTGCAAAATACTAACGCCAAATCTTTACAGACGAATGGAAAAACTGGTAAAAACCGACCTCTGGGTAGATCAGTTTGGATTTCGTAGAAATGTTGGAACACATGAGGCAATACTGACCCTACGACTTATCTTAGCAGAAAGATTTGTAGACTTAGAGAAAGCTTTTAACAATGATGACTGGAATACTCTCTTTCAAATTCTGAAGGTGGCAGGGGTAAAATACAGGGAGCGAGAGGCTATTTACAATTTGTACAAAAAGCAGATGGCAGTTATAAGAGTCGAGGGGCATGAAAGGGAAGCAGTGGTTGGGAAGGGAGTGAGACAGGGCTGTAGCCTCTCCGCGATGCTATTCAATCTGTATATTGAGCAAGCAGTAAAGGAAACAAAAGAAAAGTTCGGAGTTGGCATTAAAATCTATGGAGAAGAAATAAAAACTTTGAGGTTCGCCGATGACATTGTAATTCTGTCAGAGACAGCAAAGGACTTGGAAGAGCAGTTGAACGAAATGGACAGTGTCTTGAAAGGTGGTTATAAGATGAACATCAACAAAAGCAAACCGAGGATAATGGAATGTAGTCGAATTAAATCGGGTGATGCTGAGGGAATTAGATCAGGAAATGAGACACTTAAAGTAGTAAAGGTGTTTTGCTATTTGGGGAGCAAAAAAAATAACTGATGATGGTCGAAGCAGAGAGGATATAAAATGTAGACAGGCAATGGCAAGGAAAGCATTTCTGAAGAAGAGAAATTTGTTAACATCGAATATAGATTTAAGTGTCAGGAAGTCGTTTCTGAAAGTAGCTGTATGGAGCGTAGGCATGTATGGAAGTGAAACATGGACGATAAATAGTTTAGACAAGAAGAGAATAGAAGCTTTCGAAATGTGGTGCTACAGAAGAATGCTGAAGATTAGATGGTTAGATCACATAACTAATGAGGAGGTATTGAATAGAATTGGGGAGAAGAGGAGTTTGTGGCACAACTTGACTAGAAGAAGGGACCGGTTGGTAGGACATGTTCTGAGGCATCAATGGATCACCAATTTATTATTGGAGGGCAGGGTGGAGGGTAAAAATCGTTGAGGGCTACCAAGAGATAAGTTCACTAAGCAGATTCAGAAGGATGTAGGCTGCAGTAGGTACTGGGAGATGAAGAAGCTTTCTCAAGATAGAGTAGCATGGAGAGTTGCATCAAACCAGTCTCAGGACTGAAGACCACAACAACAAAAAACTATATTTTCAAAATATTCCTCCATGTGTTTCGATCTTGTGCATCCTCTTCCTCTGCGCCCATTCTCCTCATTGTGTGCTGTACATTTTGGCGCCACGTGGTCATAGGTCGTCCTCTTCTTTTTCTCCCCTCCGGTTCCCACTCCAGTATCAATTTTGGTATTCCGGCTTCCTCCATTCGTGGTACATGCCCGTACCTCTGTAATTTCTTCCTATCCATTACGTCATACATTCTTTCTTTTATTTCCATTCTCCTTATTATTTCGGTGTTCTTTATCTTCTCTTTCCTAGAGAATCTTGCCGATGTTCTCCAGAAGTGCATCTCTAGAGCTTGTAATTTTTTAATGTGCTTCAGGTTATTTGTCCAGGTCTCCGTTCCATGCAGAACCAGTCTCTATAATATACATTTGTACATTAACTTTTTAGTTCTGGTCATTACATTCCTGCTCCATAATACTGAGTTAAGCATCCCAATGACCTTCCGTCCATTACTAATTCTCTTATTGATTTCTGACTCTTATTTTCCCTCGATTTCTAAAATGGATCCCAAATAAAAGTAAGTGTTTATGTTTTTGATTTTTTTCCTTCAATGTGTAGCGCATCTGAATTATTAGTCAAGTATTCTGTTTTTTGGTCAGTAATCTTCAAACCCCAAGCCTTGTATGTTACTGCTAGTTGTTTGCACATATAGTTAACATCCTCCCCATCTTATGCTACGACTACTTGATCATCAGCAAACAATAAATGATGTAGGTACACTCTATCTCTTATTTCTAACCCCATACTATTACATTTACGAGACCATGTTCTAAGGCTAATATCTATATGGGTTTTAAATAATGATGGAGTCCTGTAAAAGACCTTTGCTTGTTTTAAATTTCTGTGAAAGTTTATTGCCGACTTTCACTTGACAAATGTTATCTTTATACACCTGTTGTATTATTTTAATCAAGGATGGGTTTATGATTGCCATATGTAGTGCTCTCCAAAGTAATTGTCTTGGAACACTATCATACGCTTCTTCCAGATACACGAAAATTAATCCTAATTTTTTTTGTTTTTTCCCTATGTTTATCCAAAATCTGTCGTAATGTGAAAATATGGTCTACACATGATCTCCTAGCCGTGAAACCACATTGTTCTTCTTGGGTTCTTAATTTTTTTTCTGTTGGTTTTTAATTACTTTCGCAAAACTTCTCATTATGTGTTCCTAACACAAATTCCTCGATAGTTTGAATAAATTTTGCGATCCCCTTTCTTAAACATGGTATTAATGTAACCTAGATTCATCTCGTTGTGTATTGAATCTCCATGTATCATTTTGTTGAAGAACTGAGTGATCAGTTTCACTATTTTGTCACCACCATTGATACAATGTTTATTTAACAACTCTGTCATCTTACACGGTGACAAGTGCCGATGCCGCTGTATGAGTATCATAGAAAACATTGCGTTGCACTGCTAATGCAGCTTGTAAATGACAGATGTACCGGTGGCTGGCGCCTCTTGCAGCTGGCAATGTGCCTGCTGTGTCGCGTTTGGAGCCGGTGTCGCTCGGCCTGTGATTGCAGCGGCTGCCAGGTCGCCGCCTCAGTGCTAATGGACGCCGCGCGGCGCCGTGCTGCCGCTACGTGACGCCTACACGCCCCAGCCACTGTAGGCCTAACATTAGCGGCCGGCTGGCAAGCCTTGTCTCTGGTTCTGCGCCTCTGTCCACGCAGCCGTGTCGCCAGAACAGCAGCTCCGTCAGGCAC